>NC_091237.1:21151915-21261915 GCF_040958095.1 Procambarus clarkii | reverse complement strand
CTTTTTTAAAATCTTTGCAACATTCCAAGCTAATATTCCCATTCCCTAAGTTCAAACTTATCAAACTTCCAACTTCAACGCGTTTCTAAGTGTTCCAAGTTCCTCAAGGATGACTTTGAATCATTCAGGACTCGGTCAATGAGGCACAATTAACTGAAGGACTAGGGAATTGTTATGTAAATGAGTAAGAAAACAAGCAGTTGCTTCTGTGCTATGGAACATGGCACACAGAATGGCTCCTTCAGTCCCACAGATCAGAGGCCTTGCTGGACTACACTTCCCCTACACTCCACCATCCCTCATATACATTAGTCGAATGTTCATTGATCGAGCCGCTAGACCTGTCCTGTCTATATATGAGAAGCTTTACATATGATACATCCCCCTTCAAATGCTTCACTCACCTATATTTTGTAAATATGAATAATTTCCTAATGAACCAAAACATCATCCATACTCTTCTCTGACAGCCTGTTGCATCATCCGTACCCCTCTCACAGCCTGTTGCATCATCCGTACCCCTCTCACAGCCTGTTGCATCATCCGTGCCCCTCTCACAGCCTGTTACATCATCCGTGCCCCTCTCACAGCCTGTTGCATCATCCGTACCCCTCTCACAGCCTGTTACATCATCCGTACCCCTCTCACAGCCTGTTACTCTTACTCTACCTGCTTCTTCTCACATTTTATATTAATAAATGACCACTCAAAAAGTTGCATATTGTGTGTTAATGCAAACCTCACATTACACACTCAATGTTTACCTTAGTAAAGTCAGGTTATCTTGATGCGAGTCTTCTCTGTGGTGGAGTGACCTGCAGCCCCTGCCTGTGTCTCCTGCCTGTGTCCCCTACCTGTGTCCCCCCTCCCCCATCCTCTGCTTCGCCCTGCAGCGGTAAACAGTCCTTACCCATCCTGGGGAAGGTCCCTGCAGGCCCTAAACCTGCAAGCCACAACTCATAAACTGAGCACAACGGTCCTCTCCAACCACCGCCAGCTGCCGTAACTCTTGTGGGTATTAGTAGCCTAACTTGCTACGTCTCTCTTGCGTCCTCATATATATATATATATATATATATATATATATATATATATATATATATATATATATATATATATATATATATATATATATATATATATATATATATATCCGGCTGCACCTGGGTCTCTTCCACACTCTTTAATCCATCCCCCCCTTTGGCCCCTTGACCCCCTCGTCCCTATTCCCATTACTCTTCGCCCTTACCAAGGGCTACGAGGTAAGGGCTTCGGAGCTCATAAACTGTTTACTAAATATAAAGAAAGCCAACGTGATTGATTAAAGATGTAAAGGTTTCGTAAATGTGTGGTGAATCCTCACACCAAGCTTTATAATTGGAAACAAAAGCAGACGCAGCGGCGAAATTTTTTGTTAATTTAATTTTTGTTTCTCAAAGGAAATTATTTACATTTGGCCTGAGTGGTATAACATTTGGCTAGTTGCAAACACAATAAAATTGTTGCATTAACAATTTGCCTTTGACGAGGACGGGAGGTGTTGGTGGCCCAGACACACCCAGAGAGCCTCGATCCCTCGCTTATGTTTGGGGGGTTTGACTTTGGCAGCTTTTGCCTCTATATTTTATTCACTTGTTTGGCGTTCTGACGAGAGCATAGACGCACTCAGCTCTTCCTCATATGCAATACTGTTGCTAAAGTATTTTTGGCATTTCTCAAAGCATGTTTTTAATAGTCAAGTTTTGTTTAGAATTGAGTGTGTGACCTTTTTGCCTTTCTCTCTCTCTCTCTCACTCTCTCTTTAGCTTTCTCTCTCTCCTTTCTTTTTTTTAATACTTATGCTAATGAACATGACGGCTTCCAACTTCGGTTACAAGTTCTTAATTGAAAGCGCATTATAAGTGAAGTTTGAAAGCTTCCCGGACACAAAGTGTATTAAGAATATTACATAAAGACTCTGCCTGATTACGGACAAGACTGTGCTATGCTTCCACCCTCGTACTGGTGCTATGCCGCCACCCTCGTGACACCAGAGGAGCAGGGGTCGTGGTTGTGCTGAAAATTATGTCTGGAGGAACGTTACCTGTGTGTAGTTACTTGTGTGTAGTGAAGACCGCAAATGAGGAAATTCAGACGTGAAAAGTGAATGAATTTGCTCGACTGAACGAGCAGGCGTACAGCGCGTCGTAGCTACGCCTGGCGAACAGTGGTAATGTCTTTGAGTGGCGGTGGTGGGTATTGTAGCACACGCGCGCGCGCGCACGCACGCACGCACACACACACACACACACACACACACACACACACACACACACACACACACACACACACACACACACACAGAGACAATAGAAGGAACTTTTTCAGTGTCAGAGTAGTTAACGGATGGAATGCATTAGGCAGTGATGTGGTGGAGGCTGACTCCATACACAGTTTCAAATGTAGATATGACAGAGCCCAGTAGGGTCAGGAACCTGTACACCTGTTGATTGACAGTTGAGAGGCGGGACCAAAGAGCCAAAGGTCATCCCCCGCAAGCACAAATAGGTGAGCGCAAATAGGTGAGTACACACACACAGATATTAGAAAGAACTTCTTCAGTGTCAAAGTGGTTGACAAATGGAATGCATTAGGGTGGAGGCTGACTCCATACACAGTTTCAAATATAGATACGAAAGAGCCTAATAGGTTCAGGAACCTGTACACCAATTGACTATTGAGAGGCGGCACCAAAGAACCAAACCTCACGTCCCACAAGCACAATTAGGTGTGTGCACACAGTGGTGTCCCTACCAGCCTGACTCCTGCACCAGATGGTAATTACTAGTGAGGGTGGGGATGAAATTCTGGAGTCACAAGGGGACTGCGGTGGGCTTTACCGCTCCTCCCAACTTTAATGCTCACTAAAAGACGAGCTTTGAGGGAAGGCAGACTGGCTGTAATCTCCAAGTTTTCGAGGTGTTGGTGAACCCTCCCTCCATTTGTCACTGGCGCTGTGACCGGGTACAACCGGCCGCTCTACCCTAAAATATAGATTACGACAGAAGCAGTGACTCCATCCCTGCCAGCTGGGCAACTTAGGTTCTTACATCTGGTACTTAGGCCTGGTACTTATGCTGCCAAGTTAATCCAAGGTACTTTTTAACGACACTTATTCCCATGCACATAAAGTATTTACGTCTGGTACTCATCCTAAGTACCACGTTCTGAAGCTGTTTTGGTGTTCGGTACTTATATGTGGTACTTTGGTAAG
Source organism: Procambarus clarkii (assembly GCF_040958095.1). NCBI lineage: Eukaryota > Metazoa > Arthropoda > Malacostraca > Decapoda > Cambaridae > Procambarus > Procambarus clarkii. The sequence continues at coordinate 21,258,662 of NC_091237.1, read as the reverse complement.
ATTCGTCTTGCAAGCACTTGTGCAATGGACGTTTATGCTACTAATCTGGTCCTCGGAGCTTGGACATTACTCGGAGTAATGACTCTGAATAATGAGAGGATCCTCACTAATCTCAGTGAGGATTGAGTCTGGTTTCAGCAAGATTGGATAGTGGTATAATTTGAAATTTCATGCAAAGCGGAAGCATTGGCGCCGACCTCCAACCAGCCTATGACTATCCCCAACCAACCAGCATTCATGCTGCAAAGTTTGGTGAGGATAACCCCGGGCGTCTGGCCTACAACCTTGAACAGATAAACATTTTAATTTATAGATAATAATAATAATAATAATAATAATAATAATAATAATAATACAGGAATCATGGTATATGAGAAACGCCATACATTATATGCATTTCTTTTACATATTTACATAATCAATAGGATAGTTATTCGACTGCGAGACGAGGGCATCGTGACGAGGCTGGGCGAGGAGCGAAGAGGCAAATGTCTTGTGGCGAGGCGTGGGAGGGGTAGGTGAGGCGTGGGAGGGGTAGGTGGGGCCTAGGAGGAGTAGGCGAGACCTGGGAGGGGTAGGTGAGGCGTGTGGCGATATTTTCCTGATGTTAGTCCAAGCAATATTAAGCATCCTCACACCTCATACCTATTCCTCTTTGTCATTCCTCACCCCTCACACCTGTTCATCTTCCCTCATAGTCATTCACCAATCCTAATACCCTAACTCACTACCATGACCCTTTCCTATCCATTTCCCTTCCCTCCCATATCACCCCACAACTCAAATTCCCTCAACCTCTACCAATTTTCCTCCCCCATTACATACCTCCCCTCTCCCCAACCAATCCCTCCCCCTCACTCCCCAATCCCCCTCTCTCTTTCCCCCAAATCATACCCTCTCCCTCCTTCCCCAGTCCTTTAAACATCACCTCCCTTCACCCACTGTGTCCCCTGCCTCTTCTCTACCCATCACCCACACCACGGTCTAGACCCATCATCAGACCTTCATTAGCCCCAGTCAGAGGTCATCGGCTGACCCGACGGACCAAGCAACGTTGAACCATCGGTCAGGTCACCTGTGACTGACCAGCCTCTTGGTGCTAGGAGACCACACAACGTTCTGAGCTTAGCATCCTGAGCTGTGAGGTGTGTTAGGGCTTCACTACAGGTGGATTCTTGTGTAGTGCTGTTGACGGCTGTTTAACAGCAGCTCCTGTCACACAAGACGACGCACTTCTCATACCCTCCCACACCGTCACACAAGAGGACATGCAGAGCACTGAAGCCAGCTTAACCTCGCATTTCACACCTTCAGGAGCGCGGCGGACACCACCTTCCTTCAGGTGAGAGCTCTGAGGAGCAGACTCCTGCACTCCTGATGGGTTAGTTAACTCTCATAGAAGCATACCATCCTGAAGACCCAATACAATGCCACATCTGCCTGCAGAAGGCACAGCGCGAGGAGGAGCTATAGACTCCAGCTCAAGACCTGAGAACTACTGCAGGGAAGCTTCAGGAGCGCGGCGGACACCACCTTCCTTCAGGTGAGAGCTCTGAGGAGCAGACTCCTGCACTCCTGATGGGTTAGTTAACTCTCATAGAAGCATACCATCCTGAAGACCCAATACAATGCCACATCTGCCTGCAGAAGGCACAGCCCGAGGAGGAGCTATAGACTCCAGCTCAAGACCTGAGAACTACTGCGGGAGAGACGGCAGAACAACATTGTACACGGCACACGTCGTCACAGCCGCGTCAGGAGCTTCGGAACACGCTGGTGGAAGTTTTAAACTCGCATCACAAACACCAAGTGACCACCCGCCCTTCTGGGGGTGGTCATGGCGGTGGTCATGGCGGTGGTGGTGGTTGTGATGTGGTGGTGGTTGTGGTAGTATGTAGTGGTGGTGGAGGAAGTGTGAAGGTGTTGGTGGTGGGTGTGGTTGTGGTGATAGTGGCAGTGGTACCAATGATGCTGGCACATTGTTGAAGCCATCTTTACAAAACGTAAAAGATCACCTTATACAAAAGTCCAAATGCTTGGAATTAGCTTTGCAAGATGTATGTCCTCCCACAGCAGGGTTATCCCATCCCAGTTGCAGAGTGATCAACCATGCAAAGCCTCGATTTACTTGGACAAAACCAAGTGTTGGTTTCAAGTCAAGATGGTGGCTATGGCACCTGTCTAATTAATGACTAACCAGATTAGCTATTGCTCAGCTGATCTAGAGTATTATATTCCTTTACCAGTCTACGGTCTCGTGCTAAGAGTGTGGTTGACGACCACTCGGGTCATCAACCACACACTACAAACTGGCCACAACGTGCAGAATTCAAAGTGCTAACCCAACCAAACCCAAGCAACCTGCCTAACCTGACCTGCCGATGTATAGAAAACATGGATGTTAGCCATTACTTCCATAACAAGATGTATTAGTTGAGAGGTTGGTCATTGTTGAGGTGAATTGAACTGTAGTGGAACTGTGGACATGTGGCGCTAGTGGTAGTGGTAGTGTAGTTGTGGTGGTTCTGGTGGTGGTGACTGTGGTTGTGGTGTGGTAGTTGAGGGTAGTAGTAGTTGCAATGGTGGTGGAAGTAGTAGAAATGGTGATAGAACCAGTAATAACAGGAGTAGTAGTAGTAGTAATGTGATGGCGAGGATAATGTTGCGATAGTGACAGCGGGGTTGAAAGATCTTGGAGTTTATAAAGGTGGAGAGAGATTCCTGTTATGGTTGTGTGTTGAGGTAGCCAGTAGAGTGAGCAGGAAGTGGTTGGTACGGTGTGGGGGTGGCGGTAGTGTGCTGTGGTGGTAGTGTGGGGTGGTGGTAGTGTAGGCCTAATGGAAGTGTGTGGGAATGGTGGTAATGGATTGTGGTAGTAGTAAATGATGATAGGGATAGCGAGCGTAGTTTGATTTGAAACGACGGTGTTGAAAACAGAGAGGTGCTGGTAGAGTGATGATAGTTGGCTTGGTTGCCTTGTAGCTCTCTCCTGTTCTGCTGGCAACGAAGTATAGTGGTGATGGTGGCCGTGGTGTCGTAGTGGTGATCCCAGCGGAGGTGGCTGGGGGTGGCGGTGGCGGCGGGGTGGGGGTGGCGGCGGCAGTGGCGGCGGCGGAGAAGGACAGATGGACAGACGAAGAATCTTCCGCTGGACACAATCGATGGTCAGCGGGTTCAGGCGTCGACCACCAGACGGCACCACTGGATGGCCAGTGCTTCCAGAAGACCTGCATGGAAAAGGAGGGAGGAGGAGGAGGAGGAGGAGGAGATGAGGGTAGGGTAGGAGGGAGGGGAAGCTGAGAAGGGAGGGAGGGGTGGTAGGGAGAGGTTAAGGACCGCCCGCGAGGGGAGGGAACGAGGGGAGGGATCTAAGGGGAAATGGGAGGGGCTACTGGAAAGTAGTTCCAGCATGAGAAGTTCCAGGCAGAAGGCGACGGGCCGCAGCTGGAAGCTGACCGCTCTGTTGCGCTCTTTCCAGCGTGTCCCTGCTCTCTGGAGGCTAGTTACTGATGATGCTATGTCATCCACCTTCCTGTCCCACGTGTCCCTGTTACCAACCTTACCATCCCACGCGGTCTTGTCATCCGCCTCCCCGTCCCACGCAACTCTGTCATCCACTTCAGCGTCTTGGCCTTGTCATCCACTCCCCCCTCCCACACAGTTCTGTCATTCAATGCTCCGTCACACCTGACCCTGGCAACCACATTCCCGTCCCACCTGACTCTGTTCCACTTCCGTTGTTACCTGTAACTAGTTTCGAGAGCTCTTCTCCAGAAGCCTAGACTGGGACCATGATTGTCTTGTGTTTTAACTTGACTTCTCATACTGTTGCTTGGCGCGGCTCGCAGATCCAAACATCCACTACAACCCGGTTGATCCGCCACTTCCTGCTGAAACACATCCATTTGTCTCCTGGAAACGTCAATTTTGTGTTTCGCAAATATTTCTTGTATTTGGTTCGAAGAGTACGAAGAGACTTGAGGTTTGATGTTCGTACAGTGGACTCTGTGCTTGTGGACCGTCATACTCTTCACAGGATCTATTCTGTATTTCTCTTCGTGTCTTTCGCTCCAGTATGTTGTTGTTTTGGATCTCGTCAAAGGTTATAGGTCGTTCAATATACCTACCTGTTGCCTACCTGGTGTTGATTCCGGGAATCAACGTCCCGGTGACCGGGCCTCCTGGTTGCTGGACTGGTCAACCAGGCTGCTGGACGCAGCTGCTCGCAGCCTGACGTATGAATCACAGTCTAGTTGATCAGGTATATCACTAGTCCCAGATCCTTTTCGCTTTCCTTCTTTAAGATCAATTTTTTGCACCGAGTCTTCCGTCTTAGTTCTTTTTGTTATATATGAAAATTTTTCAGTTGAAAATTTATATTTTCTGATATTCAGTAGGGGATTTAACTTATATCTGCTTGTAATACAAAGAAGTGGTTGAGAAAATAGAAGTACAGATATTGTGCCCTGGGGTATACAGAAATGGTACAGGGATAGTGCCTTGGGGTACAGGGATAGTGCCCTGGGGTATAAAGAAATGGTACAGGGATATTGCACTGGGGTACAGTGAAATGACTATTCTTAAGGAATAGAGTAATGATACAAGAACAGTGTCTAAGGGTACAGTGCTTTGTTGATTATTGTGTTTTGTTTATCAAGAAATTTATTATCCACCATTCACTGTACCCGTTATCCTTTTGGACCTCATTTTATGGACTCTCGGTCCATAGTCACATTTATCCAATTCCTTTATAAAGATCGTAAATATTAAATCCAACCACTTGGGGTGGACGGTAGAGCATCGGTCTCGCTTCATGCAGGTCGGCGTTCATTCCCCGACCGTCCAAGTGGTTGGGCACCATTCCTTCTCTCCCGTCCCGTCCCTAATCCTTATCCTGACCCCTTTCAAGTGTTATATAGTCGTAATGGCTTGGCGCTTTCCCATTGATAGTTCCCTTCCCGTCGATAAAACTGGATAAAACTATTGTGTTTGTGTTGATATGCGTTATATTGTCTGTGCTGTGGCTATCGTTCGCGAAGACTCTGTCTAGGTCTTCAACTTCTGTGTTGTTTCAAATCAAATGTTTATTCAGGTAAAAGTACATACATACAAAATGAGTAACAAATATAATGTTTGTGGAGGTGGTAAACTTCGTACTGGGTTTTCATTATTTCACTAATTTCTGTTTCTTTATGAAGTTTTTAATTTATTTTTATTTTGGTTATGTCAAAAAAATTGTTTTTTTATTTTTCCTATATTCTGTATAGGAAAAATTTCCTATATTTCTGTTTCATTTGTATGAGCACTTCTCTGTTTTTTCAATCTTTATTATTAGCTTTTTTTTCTTCATTGAGATATTCGTGTTTAAGTATTTCAGTTCTTCTTTCCCATCTTCAGTTGTGTCGTTTGCGTTGTCTAAGTTGGTTATCTTTTTGATCTTCTGCAAAAGAACATATTTCAAGCACACTTTATATACTCAGATAACAAGTTGTTAAGCTTTGGTATCTTGGACAGTAACTTATAGAAAGTTGGCTAATCCTATGTTTACTTTTACCAATAAATCCTCTTCTTGGACCTACTTTCATTTGGACGTATTACGTGTATGAACATTAGTTCCGACGTCTTTGAGTTTGTTATCTGGATATGAGGTATCTGAGATAATAATATTCCTGAATATTTCTTCATTGTTCGTGAAGATCCCATCGAGAGTATTTTCGTTCCTAGCTGGTTCTGTTATCTGCTGGTGGAGTCAAAAACAAAAATTCTCACACTCTAACGAGCCCTCAGACCTATTTGGTTATGTCAAGGATGATTTCCTAATGCAGCGTTGTTGGCTGTTATTCTCCATCTTGAACTGAGAAGACTGAAGTTTCTAAGGAAGATAATATTCAGTACCGAGAGTTTTTACTTAGTCTATATTATTATGCCTGAATATTTATATATTAAAAAAATAACGATATTTTCGTTCTCTATTTATGGAGTTTAAGTTTCATATGCATATAAATTTTCTGTAATGGGCTAACCTTCCCTCCAATTTGATCTATTTACTCTTTTACATCTTTATCAATTAAATTTTGGAAACCAGATTTCAATGTCCACGTAGATTCTCAAATTGGTTTCAGTGAAATTTGTAAACATTGCACTTAACTCTACTCGGAGGCAGTCAATGGACGGAACCCATATTCTTGTTTATTTACTGGTGTGAGGTAAACAACATATTTGAGTTTCTATGTTGTGTCGTTTCTGGGATGATTTGATAGTTCTGTCATCCATCCTAAATCCCGTCCCACACGGCCCTGTCACCCATTACTCCGTCCCACGCGGCCCTGTCACCCACTACTCCGTTCCATACGGCCCTGTCGTCCACGTCTCCGTCCCACACCGGCCCTGCCATCCACCACTCCGTCTAATACGGCCCTGTCACCCACTACTCCACCCACACGGTGCTATCAACCATCTCACCGTTCCATACGGCCCTGTCGTCCACGTCCCCGTCCCACACCGGCCCTGTCATCCACCACTCCGTCTAATACGGCCCTGTCACCCACCTTGTTGACGTTCCTTCCACCGACTTCCCCAGCAACCTTGAGACTAGCGGTCGGTAATGCACTCGTATTTAAACTTCCACTCTCCAGAAATGGCTTCGTGCACTTACGATTGGGAAAGATAACTGGCCAATCAGTATTACAAAAGTGATGTAGCGTGAGAAAATCTCGAGTCCCAAGAATCGTATCGTACTCGCAGCTCTGGAGTCTGTGATACAACTCCATTCCTTACGGTAAGATTTTGGCCGCTACCGAAGAATGATAATGATTGCATTTAGACCTGAGAGGTTACCTAAGCTGTTTGAGGTTGTGCAACATGCAGGGTGTGTGGTGTATGACTGTGCAACACGCAGGGTGTATTGTGTATATTTGTTATGCGAGGGAGGGGAGGGGGATAGCGGTACAGTGTGTGTGAGGGATACTGTTGTAATAATTATATTGCAAGGAGTGAAAGATTATCTGTCCACCTCGTAAGGTTGACTATCTATCTTGAGGTTGAGCTAATCTGCAAATCTCAATAATTGGAGTTCCTGTTGGGATTTGAAGTAATTACTCTTAGGTAACTACACTTGCTTTCTAACTACTTCCATCCTGTCAACCCTGGTTACTGGTTGACTCTTAAAAGAGACTACAATTTTGGGGTCACTCAAAACAGTTTTCCCAACCAATAAATTGTTTCGTTTGTAACCCCTAAATAGTATTATTTAATTATGTTTTGCAATATACTCTTGAAATTTTTTTACTTTCCTTACACGGCGACCAGCGTTCTTGCAGATTTTTCTGTCGGCTTTAGTTGTCTGTAGTGATGTGGTTTTTGTCTATCAATATATGAATACACATTTGTTAACACATTTAGGTACAACTGCAGTTGTGCAGCTTCACTAGACTATATGCAGGCAAGTATAGAGTGTGTAAGAACTAACTACGTGATGCTAAAAGTCCCCATCACACAGGGTAGTTAGTCGTACAGGGCCATGTGATCAGTAGTCTGCACTGGCAAACTGGCTGCATTATGAGGACGTCCTCATGAACACGAGAGTTAATAAAGTAATTGCAAAGCTCCAGGGGTCAGATTCACGAAGCAGTTACGCAAGTAATAATGAACCTGTACATCTTTTCTCAATCTTTAGCGACTTTGTCTACAATTATTAAACAGTTTATGAGCTCGGAAGCACCAGGAGGCTGTTGATAATAATAACAACAGTTGATTGGAAAGTTTTTATGCTTGTAAACTGATTAATAAATGTAACCAAAGCCGTCAAAGATTGAGGAAAGATGTACACGTTCGTAAGTACTTGCGTAACTGCTTCGTGAATCTGGCCCCAGGTACCTCATGCCAACAGGGTTTATTTATGTATGAATGCTAAACTCTACGTATTTTGGGTACAACATTTAATATCCACCGACTTCGTGAAGGGGGCATGTGAGCCGACACAATGCAATAAACAGATTAACATCTATTTCTGTGGTATTAACTAACTGTTCACGAGATGCTTAAAATATTTAAGAACCCAATGTATTGGTTGTCAACTGGAAGCCCAAACAAATTTCCTATCTCAGTTGTTACCTGACTGGCGGGTCGTGGTCTAGGGGAAAATTAGTAGGGTATGGTTTATCCTGAGCTATGGAAAGGTAAAGCTCTCAACCTGCTAACACGCGTCAGAGGTCGTCTGCTTCTGTACCCACCTGTGCCACAAAAAAAAAAGGCCTGTCGGACTAACAAAATACTTATGGGTAGGTTCCTGATTTGAGTACCTGCACGCTGCTTCCAGTGTTTTATTTCACACACAAACACACACACACACACACACACACACATATATATAAATATATATATATATATATATATATATATATATATATATATATATATATATATATATATATATATATATATATATATATATATATATATATATATATTATGTTATGCTGATATTAATATGCGTGTATTTTTCTACCTAATCAATGCTGGTAATATCTGTCATGTCTCCAATATGTGTGTGTATGTGTGTGTGTGTGTGTGGGGGTGTGCTTAGAAGACGACGTAGCAGAAAAACTCAGCACAAAAACTGGAGGTAATAAGAAAACAGAGGATAATAAGAAAAGAAATGGAACAGGAAATGGGAGAGGTTGGACCCATTATAAATCCAGTGTGAGAGGGGGTATGGGATGGGCGCCCAAGCGATGGTAATCCTCGGAAAATTAGTGGAGCATTCGACCAACAAATTTGCAAATAAGTTGGATTAGGGAAGGGTGTCGGGTAGAGCTGCAGGGGTGAAGGAGAGGGAGGGGTTAGAGAGAGGGTGAGGGATAGAGAGAGAGAGAGAGAGAGAGAGAGAGAGAGAGAGAGAGAGAGAGAGAGAGAGAGAGAGAGAGAGAGAGAGAGAGAGAGAGAGAGAGAGAGAGAGAGAGAGAGAGAGAGAGAGAGAGAGAGAGAGAGAGAGAGAGAGAGAGAGAGAGAGAGAGAGAGAGAGAGAGAGAGAGAGAGAGAGAGAGAGAGAGAGAGAGAGATCTGTTATTTGAGTTCATATTTTACGCTGTGGCTTATGGTTCGTCTTGATATTTTGTACGTCCTCCTTGTTCCTCGGTTCTTCTTCCATGTTACCGGTTCATTCCACTGGTTCTAGGTCAGTCCGTCATCTCAAGCGTTCACACCCTCACTAAACCGATGCGCTAAATTTCCGGAAGCTAAACTGACCTAACCTACCCGAGGACCCGTGGATAGAAAACGAAACATCACGTCCATTTCGCGAGCCGCTGTGATTTTCAGTGAATGGATTTTTGGGTTTAAGGGGATTTACACGTCGAAATACGATGTACTATCTGTGAGCCCGGGTTGGCTAGTGAGAGGGTAATCCTTCAGGTATGTCGGTACCCCTCCTCTCAGTACTTTCTTGTACATTGTCCCTCACACACACACACACACACACACACACACACACACACACACACACACACACACTGGAAAAGGTGCAAAGACATGCTACTAAGTGGCTCCCAGAACTGAAGGGCAAGAGCTACGAGAAGAGGTTAGAGGCATTAAATATGCCAAAACTAGAAGACACAAGAAAAAGAGGTGATATGATCACTACATACAAAATAGTAACAGGAATTGATAAAATCGATAGGGAAGATTTCCTGAGACCTGGAATTTTAAGAACAAGAGGTCATAGATTTAAACTAGCTAAACACAGATGCCGAAGAAATATAAGAAAATTCACTTTCGCAAACAGAGTGGTAGACGGTTGGAACAAGTTAGGTGAGAAGGTGGTGGAGGCCAAGACCGTCAGTAGTTTCAAAGCGTTATATGACAAAGAGTGCTGGGAAGACGGGGCACCACGAGCGTAGCTCTCATCCTGTAACTACATTTAGGTAATTACACTTAGGTAATAACACACACACAAACACACACACAGTTTTGACACACAAATAGAAGATTCAAATCCATTATTCTTGATGGGAGAAGGGGGGTTGAGGGAGGGGATGAAACAGGGTGAGGAGGGGAGCAAAGGGTTGGATTGGGGGGGGGGGGGAATAGCCATTTACTCTTAACGAGCGAAGGTTTTGACTTAAATGACCATTTCTCACAGCTCGGCTCAAAGACATTTAAATGAAAAAATTCCCACAGAGCCTGAAATATTTTCATTTGTGAAACTTTTGTTTTGATTAAGAAGTGTGTGTGTACTCACCTATTTATAGTGACCTATTTATATAGTGACTCACCTATTTATAGTACTCACCTATATATATAGTGTGTGGGGGGGAGGGGGGTTATAAGGGAATTTGTAGGGGAAGGGGCTATGCGGGGATGTTGTGGGTATGTTTAGGGATGGTGTGTGTTTAGGGAGGGGGTAGGTGTATTTAGGGAGGGATCGCACAAGTGCCGAGAAAGGGAAGTAGAGTTTGAGAGGGTTCGTAACGGAAGGGAAAGTTGTGGAAATGGGTTGAGGAGGTTTTCAAGAGGGTAGAAAATAGGTACATGAAATTAAGGGGGGAGAGGGGCAGGATGAGGCGTGGAAAAGAGGGCAAACCTGTATGGAAATCGTTGGATAGGAGAGGTTGGGAAAGGGAAGGGGTTTGGAGGGATGGGAGAGAGAGATGTTATGAGGAAAGTGACTTTTCTTATAATTGGTGTGAGGTGGTGGGGGAGGGAGTGAGGATGGGGAAGGTATAGAGGGAGGGGATGTTAGAGGAAGGGAGGGGTGGGGTACAGAGATGTTGTTGTTTAAGATTCAGCTACTCGGAACAAAAAGTTCCAATTAGCACGGGCTATGGTGAGCTCGTAGTGGACTTACCTGGCACAGGAGCAGGGCTGTAACTTGTGGGTACAGAGATATGCAAGTTACCTCTAAAACTCCCAGCGGCGGAAGTTTTGTCTTCACGTGTGAGGATGCGACGCAGTAATTAGGTTACGTACAGTATGAGTTGTACAGTACACATATATATATATTGCAGACAGGTAATATCCAGGTACTCGTCTGCGTATGTAACATAGAGGAGGAGGAACATCTAACGCAAGGACATTCCTGTTGCCAGCAAAGCATACGCCCTCAGACCTCACTAAGATACGCAATAAAGTATCTTAAATGTAATTACAGATACTCAGGTGTTAAATGAACTACACTTTACCTGCATTCTGTGTTCATCACCCTGTGTTTGTTCACGGTCACGATCCGAGTCATAATATTGATTTTGACAATTACAAAAACATTTATAAGTCATTATGTTAAAAAGACGATTTAAATATTATTTCATGTTGCGTCAAATACATACATACGCTCGTAAAAATATACATACATTCGTACATATATATACACATACATTCGTACATATATATATACACATACATTCGTATATATATATACACATACATTCGTACATATATATATGTACACATACATTCGTACATATATACACATACATTTGTACAAATATACATACATAAACATACAATACACACATACATATAATACACATATGCATACATTCATACAATACATACGATACATATATACATACCATACACACATGATACATAGGTATACATACAGGTATAAAGCCTTAATGTCAGAGTACGGCCGCCAGGAGTCGCGCAATGCCACCAACTTTGAGGTGGGAAGTTTTGTCAACATTTGGCAACACCGTGAATGGTCGCAGCCAGCGAATAATTATCAAGATGAGAGATTACCATTTCTAAATTAACGAAGCGAGGGAGGGAGGGGGTCGAAAGAGGAGAGAGAAGAGGAAAGGGTGATGGGAGGGTAGAGACGGCAGGGGAGATTATTGGCATCACCCTGATTAACCTACCTCTCCCCAGAATGCCCAAGAGTTAATTGAGATGTAAATATTTAAGAATTTCGCAGCATCGGGACGGACGAAGAGGTTAGGACGGGCGCGTTCGAACTATGGCTCGAAGCTTCGATTAAGGATCTTCTTCGTCTGGGATCCTCTTGGACGTAGGTTCGAACCGTCGTCATGACCCTTGTGGATTTGTTCATTCGATGGACTGTTTTGCCTAAGCGTACGACCATAAGTACTAACCAAACTTATAGAAGCCGATGCATCGAAAACGTCAAAAAAACCTACGTTTTAAAATGTCACCAATACGTCCGTTTTTAACGGATTGGCGGATTCCGTAACAAATGCGACGTATTATGCGAGAGGACGTGTTTGAGGGAGTGAGGAGCATACCAGAGGGCATATTCTGACCCTCGAGAGCATAAATAGAGGAATCCCAGAGAGCGAGGGAGAGACTGGAGCGTTTAATCCGAAAACTCATTAACTGCCGCGCCTCGATAGTCGTAATTACTCGTAGAAGAAAAGGACATTTGATGGTTCATTACTTTTACATTAATTACTAAACTTTCATAATCACCTAATGCACATCTTAATGACTAGGCCTCCCTGATGATTCTTTACCCTCCAATGGTTTTAATTTGTGCTTCCTCTCATCGTCCCGAGATCGTTTGAGGACTGTGGTGCGCTGGTTGGCCGATTGGAAAGTTGGTGTGGTGGTTAGTGTGGTCGTGGAGAGATAGAGATAGAGATAGAGAGAGAGAGAGAGAGAGAGAGAGAGAGAGAGAGAGAGAGAGAGAGAGAGAGAGAGAGAGAGAGAGAGGAGAGAGAGAGAGAGACGTTTCTCCTCATTTCACCAAGGATAGCAAACAAGTCACTCACCAATTTCTATCCTCTAGCCCTACCCAACCTCGCGAGAATAGCCAACAGGAAACCCGACCCATCCCGTGCCTATCCCCATCTATCCACGACGCCGCCTATCATCGTGAAGCAACAGGGCCAATTATCTACTAATCCCAGCCGGAATAAATCTGGCGATAAACCCAGTGAATCTCTCCTGGTAGAAATATTTAGTGCTTGCTAATCCTGCCGCTTTCAGTGTTGAGAGGGGAGAGAGAGGGGTGGAGGGTAAGGGAACAGAAGAGAGAGGGGTAAAGGGTGTGTGGGGGAGCGAGGAGAAGGGTTAGGAGAGGATGGGTAAAGGAAGAGAGGGGAAAAGCGGAAAGGGAGGGAGAGAAAGGTGAGGGAGAAAAGGGTATTTTAAGTATATTTTCTACCACAGACGTGATCATACATATATACAATGGTAACCACCATACATACATTGTCTTCTGTCCTCCATGGACAGGGATAGAGATCAGTCAGACATCGTACAGTGTAATAACTGTTCACCTTAACTACAGGGGATTGTAGAGCTCTTACAATACTCACTAACATACATGTGTGTAAATCACGAAAATTACACGTGATGAAAAATTTGACTGTGTCAGACCACGGACGAAGAATTGAAACAGGAATTTCCTTAAGTACTTTCGTATGTTAATTCATCTTCAGAAGGAATGAAGGAAGGAATTCCTTCTGAAGATGTATTAATATACGAAAGTACTTAAGGAAATTCCTGTTTCAATTTTTCCTCCGTGGTCTGACACTGTCTCACTAACATATATATACATTCTCGTCTGTCTACGTAGTCAGGGTTATCAATATGTTTTTAAGCACTCAACTACAGGTGACAGAATTGCTTTTATATTGCTAACTATTATAATTAAAGAGCAATATAATTGCTAGTCGTGCAATTCCGTCAAGTGCATCAAAGAGCCAAAGCTCAACCCCCCGCAAGCACAACTAGGTGAGAGTACACACTCACACACACACACGCACACACACACACACACACACACACACACACACACACACACACACACACACACACACACACACACACACAGTCAAGTTGTAAGTGCATCAATTATTTAAGTGTACAACAGACAAGTTTTAAGTCACTTGTTAAATTGACTTCATTCATCCAACTCCCCACACCTTCCTCTGATAACCTGAATAATTAAGTGGTGAGGAGGAGGAGGAGGAGGAGGAGGAGGAGGAGGAGGAGGAGGAGGAGGAGGAGGAGGAGGAGCAGGAGGAGGAGGGGGAAGGAAAGGGTTGGAGAGGAGGATGTGAAAGAGGATGAGAAGGTAGTAAAGGAAGAGGGAATAAGAGTGAGGGGGAGGGATGAAGGTGTGTAATGGACTAAGAATGTCAGCATATATAAAACTCGATGCGTCACGACGCAACACAAACGCGACGCGTCACGACGCAACACAAGGCGACGCAACACAATATAACGTGTTCACTCCCACACAAATTCGCTAATCACCCGAGAACTGGCATTTAATACCGAGCCTCAGAGAGCGAAGGTTGTGAGCGCTTGTCGTGTGGAGTGGATTACCAGGGGTCGACCTGTGCACACGCGCGCGCACACACACACACACACCACACACACACACAACACACACACCACACACACACACCACACACACACACACACACACACACACACACCGACCGAGGCACACCGAGGCAGAATAACGATAGCAGCATATGCCATACTGGCAAACGTCCGGTTATCCTTCAGCAACCTGGACACATAGCCCGCTGTATACATCCTTTGTGAGACCTGTTATCGAGTATGCTGCCCCAGCATGGAACCTCTAAAGAAACACAGACTATACTAAATCCAAAAATATGAAACTAGGCTCGTTCCTGAGCTAAGGGGTCTGAAGTACGAAGAAAACTGTGAAAACTGGACTTTACTGCACTGGAAGAGAGAAGGAATAGGGAGGACATGATAACGACGTGCAAGATACCAAGGGGGATTGACAAGATAGAGAAGCAATTGAATTTAAGGAACAGCAGAACGAGAGGACATAATTGGAAACACAGGTGAGTCACAGGGATCTTGAGATCTTGAGATGATTTCGGGGCTTTAGTGTCCCCGCGGCTCGGTCCTCGACCAGACCTCCACCCCCAGGAAGCAGCCCGTGACAGCTGACTAACACCCAGGTACCTATTTACTGCTAGGTAACAGGGGCATAGGGTGAAAGAAACTCTGCCCATTGTTTCTCGCCGACGCCCGGGATCGAACCCAGGACCACAGGATCACAAGTCCCAGCGTGCTATCCGCTCGGCCGACCGGCTCCCCATGATGTCAGAAAGTCAGAAAGAACTTTTCAGTCAAAGAGTCGTAAATAAGCAGAACGGGCTAGATGAGGAAGTTGTCCAAGCCAATTCCGAAAGGCAGATGTCTGAAGAGCAGATGTTCGACCATGCAAGCTCAATTAGGTGGGTACACGCACGCACGCTCACATAAGCTCAAACACACGCACGCACGCACGCTCATACAGGCGCACGCACACACACAGTTCAACTCACATAACGCTTTACACAATCACAAGCCCATGTACAATTCCACAATTATAGCCAGCATCAACATTATAACGTTACAACACCGCGCACAGTTGCCAGTCTCACGCTCCACTGCTCGACTCACAACTACTGTCCCAGAAGGGTCCCGTACGCAGCTGCCTTGACTCCTTTTATTCTCGCTAAACCGGCCACACCGTCACTCTCTCTATACCGGCCACACCGTCCCTCTTCCTTCCTTATACCGGTCACACCGTCCCTCTTCCTTCCTTATACCGGTCACACCGTCACTCTCTCTATACCGGCCACACCGTCCCTCTTCCTTCCTTATACCGGTCACACCGTCACTCTCTCTATACCGGTCACACCGTCACTCTCTCTATACCGGCCACACCGTCCCTCTTCCTTCCTTATACCGGTCACACCGTCACTCTCTCTATACCGGTCACACCGTCACTCTCTCTATACCGGCCACACCGTCCCTCTTCCTTCCTTATACCGGTCACACTGGCACCCTCCCAAACCGGCCGTACCATAACTCTCCCCATACCGGCCACATTGTGACTCTTCTTGTAGTAGTCACAGCGTTACCCGTTCTTAACCGGCCGAATCATTCTTCATCAAGTCACCATTTACCTTCACAAAGTCGACTTTCACCAATCAAAAAGTCACCAATCCAACCTTCACCAATCCACCCATCACGAAGCTTACGGAAAAAGAGCTTGTCGAGCCAGTCATTTCGACGAAAAAGTCTGATATAAAACTCTTCACTTATACGAACGCTCTTCTATCCATTGGCAAGAATTTTTAACCGACTACCTACTGTGGAAGGCCTTTTGATGAGGTGGGTGGTGGTGGGGGTAGAATGGTAGGGACAAGCAACTAGGAACCATGCGAGCGTGGAATCACATTAAAAGAATAACCATTTCTCCGTCGCTATTATAAGGAAAACACTCGCGTTTATCCGGAAAGGTAGAATGGAGGGTGATCCGGTGTAGCGAGGTTGGTCGGTTGCCGCCTCCTCCGTTTGTGATCGATATTTGGCACGACTTCAATCCAGAAAATCAATATTAGTAATTTGTCTTCGCGAGCAACCATTATTACAAGCCATTTCCCAGATTCTCTCCTTAATATGTTTCATCCCGACTGAGTTCCGATTATAATTGTAGGAGGAAGGTTTTGAGAATGGCTGAGCGCTTGTTCCTAATTGTGTGTGTGTGTGTGTGTGTGTGTGTGTGTGTGTGTGTGTGTGTGTGTGTGTGTTTTGGGGAAAGGGTTTGAAACGAAGGATTCTCATCCTCAGTCTAATTCATTCTCTCAGTTCTTTTCACTCACACACACACTATATATATATATATATATATATATATATATATATATATATATATATATATATATATATATATATATATATATATTAGTGCGAACAAGCCTGAATGGTCCCCAGGACTATATGCGAATGAAAAACTCACACCCCAGAAGTGACTCGAACCCATACTCCCAGGAGCAACGCAACTGGTAACTACAGGGCGCCTTAATCCACTTGACCATCACGGCCGTCAAAAGGAAGTGATAGCCGAGGCTATTTGAGCCACTTCCCCGACGGCAACTCGGATGGTAATCTTGGGCATAGCATTTCACCAAATCACCTCATTCTTTGGGGCACACGTGAGGAACACAAATGCGAACAAGTTCGCATTTGTGTTCCTCAAATGGAACACCTCTACCCACCTCAGCGGAGTCTTGAGGTGGGTAGAATACCAATTCTACCCACCTCAAGACTCCGCTCCAATATAGAAGCATCAAGAAATATGGACCAATAGGCTTTATACAATCACTTCTATTCAATACCCATTGTTTCGTGTTCTGTCTTGTGTTGATGAAATTAATACCCTATTAATACCACCTCTTGTTCTGTCTTGTGTTGATGAAATTAATACCCTATTAATGCCACCTCACCCCATCCACCTCTCTCAAATGTAGATATAAAATCGGAGATGCGTAAGTTCTATTCAGTTGTGTATTTGTAAACTAAAGTCTTTGAAAATGTAATAAGTTTTACGAAACGCGCTCGTGTCGCGTCAGACTAGAAATAAAAATGAATTTTGGAGAATTGATTTTTGATTTACCTCCAACAGTGAAAAGAAATGTACGAAAGATTGAGAAATTTCGTGTTAGAATTATTAATCTTACTTTTTCGGTCATATTTAATAATATATATATATATATATATATATATATATATATATATATATATATATATATATATATATATATATATGTATATATATATATATACATATAAAACTCCCGGGGTACCTATTTACTGCTAGGTGAACAGCTACATTAGGTGAAATGAAACGTACCCAGCCACTACTGTCCCGCCCGGGAATCGAACCTGGGACCACAATTGTGTGTTGATAACGAAGCCAACATACTACCGACATATTCCCTATATAATGGACAAGTTTAATTCACCCCCGAGGACAATCACCAAACAAGAACATAACAATTAAGGAAACTACTGGCCTATTCGCCCATACGAGGCAGTTCCTATCCATAAGAGGCAGCTCCTATCCATAAGAGGCAGCTCCTATCCATACGAGGCTTCACCTATCCATATAAGGCAGCTCCTATCCATAAGAGGCAGCTCCTATCCATAAGAGGCAGCTCCTATCCATACGAGGCTTCACCTATCCATATAAGGCAGCTCCTATCCATAAGAGGCAGCTCCTATCCATAAGAGGCAGCTCCTATCCATAAGAGGCAGCTCCTCTCCATAAGAGGCAGCTCCTATCCATACGAGGCAGCTCCTATCCATAAGAGGCAGCTCCTATCCATAGGAGGCTTCACCTATCCATATAAGGCAGTTCCTATTAACAATAACAATCAAAGAGGTTTAATGTGGATTAAACAGACTGTCTCACAATGTTTAAATTATATTGATATTGTAAGTAAATAAGAATATATTATCAAGATACAAAAGAATGTCGAAAATTTTTATTTTTAAAGAAATTTATGTGAGTAAAGATTTTCAATAACTTATCAAGTTTGTTCAAGTATTATTCATTTATTATTTAAGTTTATATAAATATCTATATACGATTCTCTAAGCATCTTTTTCTTGCTAATTTATATCCATATCTTAAATATATATTTTTTATTTTTTTTGTAATATTTTGCATTTTTGTAGCAATGTTATAGAAGATAGCAATAAAGGGTCCAATTACTTGTACATCCAGAGTAAGTGGCATTTAAGGTATTTAATTGTGCTTGTACATGCTGGGAACGTCTACGTGTGTGTCTCCATGTATGTGTTCATGTACGTTCAATTACTGCAGAGAAAAACTGTAATTGAGTTAAGGTTCAGAGTGGTTAAATGTGTGTGTGTCTGTGTGTGTGTGTGTGTGTGTGTGTGTGTGTGTGTGTGTG
The DNA here is from genome assembly GCF_040958095.1 of Procambarus clarkii. NCBI lineage: Eukaryota > Metazoa > Arthropoda > Malacostraca > Decapoda > Cambaridae > Procambarus > Procambarus clarkii. The sequence goes on along the minus strand of NC_091237.1, from coordinate 21,239,967 downwards.
TGTGTGTGTGTGTGTGTGTGTGTGTGTGTGTGTGTGTCTGTGTGTACTCACCTAGTTGTGTTTGCGGGGGTTGAGCTCTGGTTCTTTGGTCCCGCCTCTCAACCGTCAATCAACTGATGTACAGATTTCTTTGCGTGTGTGTGTGTGTGTGTGTGTGTGTGTGTGTGTGTGTGTGTGTGTGTGTGTGTGTGTGTGTGTGTGTGCGTGTGTGTGATTATGTTTACCTTGTTTTATTCTCGTTTATTTATTGTTATTGTAATTTGTATTACAATATTCAAATGCTATTACTTGTCATTATTATATTATGATGATTAATCATTATTTTTTATTATTAAAGTTGTCTTTACCAATATTATTTCCACCGTCATAATAATTATTTGGGTAATATTGCAAGATGACACGAAGTGGCAGGCATCACAGAGCCTAACTTGTGACAATTAGTGGGGTGAAGGGAGTCGCAACCCTCTCAAACTTTATCTCGTTCATGTGAAAGGAGTTCAATAGCGTTCAAGTAGGAGTGGTGAGGCTTATGAGAGAGAGAGAGAGGAGAGAGAGAGAGAGAGAGAGAGAGAGAGAGAGAGAGAGAGAGAGAGAGAGAGAGAGAGAGAGAGAGAGAGAGAGAGAGAGAGAGAGAGAGAGAGAGTGAGTAGGAAGGGAGAGAGAATGACTGACTGTACCAGCCAACCACTGGTCCAATCTCCTAATTACTCCTTTATTCCTCCTACTCAATGTTCATATCCAGAAAGGGAGAACTGAGGCCCAGAAGCACAACTCGACGATCGGGTGACGCAACAGATGACATTGTTCGCTGTGATCGACAGCAGCTCCAAGGACATGTGTCCTTTCAACGTCCAAATTAAAAAAGAAAAATATTTTGTAAGCCTAAGTTTGACCATTTTAATAGCCTCTAATTTTTTTTCTTTTCAGGGAAGGGGAAGAGGACTGAGGAGCTAGCTTGGTGAGGGGAGATGGGCACGAGGGACGGGGTGATGGAGTCGTTTTAGATCGAAAACAGATCATTTTCTCATGGATCAGAAATGTTTTGACACATTGAAGAAACAAGTGACAGGTGTTTACTACTAGTGGATGAGGAAGTACCTAAGCCATAGTAAAGAGTCACCACAGTGGAGAGACGTTCCCACTGGAGCCACACTGACCCGCATTGAAGGGGAGACTGCATAAACACCTACAAATGTTGCCTAATCAACGGGGCTGTGGTTCGCACTGCGCGAAGCTTCCACCAACAATTTGCTGGATTAGACCCTTCACCCTTGAGTTGGTCAGAGACCGGGCCGCAGAGACATTGATGCCCGGGACCCACCTTAGGTGGATTCACAGTATGTAAATATTATGATAAAAGATTGAAAGGCAAGACATAGACTTGACGTACGCCCGGACACACAGACCTGGAGTACGGACGGACGGACGGACACACAGACCTGGAGTACGGACGGACGGACGGACACACAGACCTGGAGTACGGACGGACGGACACACAGACCTAGAGTACGGACGGACGGACACACAGACCTGGAGTACGGACGGACGGACGGACACACAGACCTGGAGTACGGACGGACGGACGGACACACAGACCTGGAGTACGGACGGACGGACGGACACACAGACCTGGAGTACGGACGGACGGACGGACACACAGACCTGGAGTACGGACGGACGGACGGACACACAGACCTGGAGTACGGACGGACGGACAGACACACAGACCTGGAGTACGGACGGACGGACACACAGACCTGGAGTACGGACAGCCACAGACCTGACGGACGGACAGACGGACGGACAGGTGCTAGGCAAGAGGGAGGCGTCAGACGGGGTGTGAACTGTCCCCTTAATCCAGTTCATGTCCACCACTCCGTCCGATTCCCTGAACATCGACACCACCCGCACGGGACCCCATCTCTACACAACCCCACACCCCCTTCTACCCACACACACAACCTTCTACACCCACACACCCCTTCCACGCCCACACCCTCTTCCACGCCCACAGACAAACAACAACCCTAGCTATTTCAACTCTGAGCGAACAAACACCCAAATATTTAAGCTGAAAAAGAATAGCATTTAGAGAGAAGTCAAGCTGGCAAGGAATCGAAGACATTGGATCCTTGTGTGTTTATGGTAATGGGGAAGAGGGAGGACAGAGGGGAAGAGGAGGGGGAGGAGGAGGAGGAAGGGGAAGGGAGGGGAGGAGAAGGGTGCCCAGGGGACCGTGAAATGATTTAATATAAACATATGGACAATTGTAATTGATAAAAGAGTGAATAAAACGCTATTAAGTCCCCCTCCAGGTGCCAGATGACAGCCTTTATGAAGAATGGAGGGGGAGGGGGGGACGGAGAGAGGAGGGGAGGGGGAGAGGAGGATGGGGGGTAAAGGGATGCTAGGAGGGAAGAGGAAGAATAAATAAGTGGCGGGTCGGATTTAAAAGAGTTGAAAAGAGTGTGAAGAGAGGAAATGAAGAAAGGAAAAGAGGCTAGGCGGACGAGAGATGGAAGAAAGTAGACAGAATGGAAGATACGGGAGGTGATAGAAGAAAAGGGATGAAAATGTGATTAATAAAACGAGCGATGATGTACAGAAGGGAGATAAGTTATCAAGGGAAGGGGTTGGATGGAAGTGAAGAAGAAAGGGTGATGACCGCGAGGAATGGGAGGGTAGGAAGGGATGGCAGGTAAGAGGGAGAGAGAGGAGCAGAGAAGAGACGAAGATAAGTGAATATGTAGACCGGAAGGTATGGTCGCTTTAAGGGAGGGGGTATTGTCGCTTTAAGGGAGGGGGTATGGTCGCTTTAAGGGAGAGGGTATGGTCGCTTTAAGGGAGGGGGTATGGTCGCTTTAAGGGAGAGGGTATGGTCGCTTTAAGGGAGGGGGTATGGTCGCTTTAAGGGAGGGGGTATGGTCGCTTTAAGGGAGGGGGTATGGTCGCTTTAAGGGAGAGGGGGTATGGTCGCTTTAAGGGAGAGGGTATGGTCGCTTTAAGGGAGGGGGTATGGTCGCTTTAAGGGAGGGGGTACGGTCGCTTTAAGGGAGGGGGAGGGGTATGGTCGGTGAAAGGGAGGGAGGGCGGGAACAGGTGGGGAGGATTACAATAGGATTTATGGAAAGAATTGAACCAGTAATTTTTTTGTTTACATTTTTTTTATCTCCGTTTTGCCGTTTGTTAATTTTATTCTCACTTCAACACTAAGATTAGTCCATATACAGAGCTGACGATGAAGCAGAGAGCTGACATCATCAGCATCAATACCAGGATCGAAAGCTGACGGCGATCCAACATGCTGACAAAGAGCTGACTGACAGTCTGGAGATTATCTATATTGCTCCATTAATCTGACATCAGTAAAAGATGCAGAATCCAGACACTAATCCAGGATTTCGATGATATCACCGTGTCAACACCAAAGACCTCACAGAGAGTTCTGATACTCGTACAGAAGCTGTCAGCACCACACCGTCAGCCCAAGTCACCGGGAGCTGATGATGATGCTCTATGCTGACACCAATAATAGAGCCACACACTGTTCATGTTGATCCAGTGGTTTGATATCATAGAGTCACCGATTGCTGACGTTGTTTGGCTATGCTAACAATATCAGCAGAAGACAATGATCCAGTATGCTGACAACTACAAGATGACCTACAGAAACAAAGTATGGACCAACAGGTGGCTATTAGAGTTTAACTCAAGTAAGTGCGAAGTAGTGAAACTAGGTGTAGGGAGCAGGAGGCCGGACACAAAGTATCACATAGAAGATGCAATTCTTCACGAATCAGGTAACGAAGACGTATGGGTTGACGTGGCACTAAACCTAACACCTGAAACCCACATCAAACGGCTGTCATCAGCGGCACATGATTGGTCGGCTAACACAAGAACTGTCTACAGATATCTGAGCAAGAAGTAATTTAGGACGTTATGTATCACACGTATGTCAGACCAATCGTGAAATAAGAGGCGCCAGCGAGCAGTCCTTTTCCAGTCAAACATAAAATGAAGTTGAATAAAGTTGAGCTGCAACCAGACTAGTTGCAGGGTTGAGAGGCACGAGGAGAGACTAAAGGAATTAAACCTTGCATCCCTCCCAGACAAAAGAGTTATAGACATGATTTCCACATACATAATTCTCATTTGAATTGATGGGCCATTGGAGGACTGACTATATAGCATAGGTTGTACTCGAACACAGAGCAAGGTGGTAACACAGTACCAAGATGAGCCTCAGAGATATTGGAAATATTTGTTTCAGTATCTGAGTAGTTAACAAATGGAATGCAGTAGGAAGCGAGGTGATGGACTCATAACACCGTTTCGAATGTAGATATACGAGAATCCAATAGGCTCAGAAACCTGTAAATCAGACGATTGGCAGTCAAGGGGCAGGGCCAAAGCACTTGAATTCAACCCCCACAAACTCAATTAGGAAAGTACATTTACGCCAGTATACAACCATACCAACACCCACAATACACCCACACACACACACACCTCACACACCCACCCCACACCAACACCCACACACCCCCACACACCCACCCCACACCAACACCCACACACACCCCTCACACACCCACCCCACACCAACACCCACACACCCCCCACACACCCCCCACACACCCACCCCACACCAACACCCACACACCCCCCACACCCACCCCACACCAACACCCACACACACCCACACACCCCCCCCACACACCCCCCACACACACCCACACACCCCCCACACACCCACCCCACACCAACACCCACACACACCCACACACCCCCCACACACACCCACACACCCCCCACACACACCCACACACCCCCTCACACACCCACCCCACACCAACACCCACACACATCCACACACCCCCTCACACACCCACCCCACACCAACACCCACACACATCCACACACCCCCTCACACACCCACCCCACACCAACACCCACACACATCCACACACCCCCTCACACACCCACCCCACACCAACACCCACACACACACCCACACACCCCCTCACACACCCACCCCACACCAACAACCACCCCCACACTGCCAATCAGATTTTACTACACTGTGTTTAATTTTTATAACGTAAGCAGACAATCAGTTAATTGAACCTTTATAGACTATGTCGTGCCTAAAACACCTTACTGAATATTCTTCTTGATTATCTGATCAGTAATCCCGGTGACTATAAAATTAGCTGAATTATATATTTCGTTTAAAGAGACAACGAGACTTGGGTCGGACGATCCCAAATAGTGCACAATACAACTGCCTCGTTTAATTATTTCGCTGTTCCTAAATTGTCTGGTATTATAGTTAGATGCGCAGGAAGACTAGACCGGCTGGGTAGTTGGATAAATTGGCACATGGTATGTCCTTTATTGTCCATATTATTATTGGAAATGTATTTTATTGAAATTTATACAGTAGATGTGCTAATTACGTAACAGATTTATTGACTTTCATTATTGAATGAATGATTTGTTAATTGATAACTTGGAATTGTAAATATTCTTCCTGTTTATTCATTATTTGTTCTCCCATTTTCTTCATATCCATTATTTCCAATTTTCCACTGACTGTTATCCTTCCACCATGACCCTATTTCTCTTTCACTTCCCTATTTTGCTTCACTCTCCTCTTACTCTTATACTACCACATATTCTCCCCTCCCCCCGAGAAACACTCCCCTTCCCCCTCTTCTCCAAGTACGTTTCCTCCCAAGAGTAAGGTAAATCCACGTAATTAACAGGAGTAAGGTAAGTCCAGGTAATTATCAATAGTAAGGTAAGTCCAGGTAATTAACAAGAGTAAGGTAAGCCTATACAGCACAGGGCAAGTAAACTTGAGCAACCGGGGATCGAACTCCGGGGGCGTCAAGAGCCTCTATTCCAATTTAGGAACAGCGAGCAAGCCAACAATAATGGGAGGTAATAGGTGCATACAGGGGTTTATGCCCTGGCTGGTAGCACTGTTGCCCATGCCCCCCCTCTTCGCCCAGGCTGGCAACACTGCAACACATCGTACCCAGACACAACCAGACAATCTTTTATTCACATCTTGATAATAATGGCTAGTTTTATGGGTTGGAGAGGGGGAGGGGGAGATGGTGGGGGAAGATGGAGATGGTGGGGGAGATGGAGATGGTGGGGGAAATGGAGATGATGGGGGAGATGGCAGGAGGTGGTAGGGGTGGGATAAGGTAATGGAGGAGAAAGATGAGGAGTGTGAACTGGGGAACTGATAAGGTTGAACGTCATGTCAACAAACGACGAACGTTTGGAAAGGAGGTGGGCCCACGAACTGAAGCTCAACCTTGCAAACTCAGATTAATACATAGAAATACAAGTATACATAATCTCGCGTACTTCATTTTCTCGGTATTTGCGCTTCAATGAAGAAAGCACAAAGCCTGTATCACTGCGCAGTACACGGAAGGGATACCGGGACAGGATAGGAGCTGGGATATGAGGACAGGATAAAAGTTGGGATAACGGATATAAAGTAAAGAAACGTTGACCAATCACCTGGACCATCAGGATCGAACGCCAACCCTGCAAGAAGTGAGGCCAACGGTCTACCAACCAGTCCAAGTGGCTTGATCTCGAGGTCTCGAGGTCGTGGGGCCTTATACGGTGTGTTGAACCTGTTGGGTGTTGCATCTGGTGGGTGTTGCAGGATGTCTGTCGGTGTCGGAGTGCTTGGTAGAATGTGTGCACTCACCTTCTGCTTCTCTCAATTGCCTGGTGAACATGTACTTGCAATCGTCAAGTGCCCCTCTTCATTCACTCGTCAGGTGCACCTCTTCACTCACTCGCCAGGTGCACCTCTTGCTTCAATCGTCTGTTGTGATTCCCTTCCAACTCCTTTGGTTCTCTCGTAGTCATTTTCCAGTCATGTATGGATTCATTTTGAACTACAACATTCACTAATTCATTCCCTGCCTTACTGGGCGTTTTGACGCTCAAGTTATGTCAAATATCTTCTCTATGACTCATTACCCGATGACTCATTACCCTGTGACTCATTAAGTTGAGTAGTTGATTATTTTTCATCTGAATCCGCTGTTTTATTCCCTCAGGTGACTCCATTACCATGCTAATTCCCATGAGTACTTTATATATCGGGACTGTTTCCCATATTTCTTCTGTAAGAAATGTTAGATTTGATTATTATTTTCTCTATAACCTCATACATCATGCCTCTTGGTTCTTGGACCAGTAAGGTGACATCCTTCTGTGCTTGCTCGAGCTTCCTTAAGTGAATAGCATTGTGACAGCTTACTACTAGCACTGAATATCCGAGGAAAGGTCCAGCAGATGTGATCCATAGCTTGCTTATGACTTCTTGTCCTTTGGGTTATCCAACGTTGCATCTGCCGCTGATGTTTCCCGGTTGTGCTGCTGACGCCAACAACCAGGCTACGAGACTGCGTGTGTGTGTGTGTGTGTGTGTGTGTGTGAAAGAGTTAAGTCGTCATTTGTTTACAAAAATGTGTATATACATATGATAAAGTTTCATCCGAAGAAAAATTAAACAGAAAATTCCTTAAACTTATTTTCCATCATGATTAAACATTATCACATTATTAATCACCTGTTAATTTCTTCGTGATTTACTCACATGAATAAACATACACGTGGAGACTTACACGATGGAGGAAAGACTGGCCATGCTTCAGACGCAAGGTTCCAGGGGTTCGAAACTCCCCTTCCATCCATAATTAACCAAGTCATACTTGCCTAAAGGGGCGTCTTGAGACCAATTCTCCGAGGACCCAGCCAACATGATATTGCAGATAGGGAATGTATAATTATTTATATCCCTGCATTAAATGCATTTACAGCTTCAGACCGCTTTTACAATTCCTACGTGTTGGGGAAATAGTGAATATCGTAACTTTATTTGCTAGTCTCGTTTACAGCGTAAACACTGGACTTTACTTTTGAAAAAAAGGAATGCTCATAAAAGCTGAAAACACTAAACAAAATTTTGATAAAGTCGCAGTGTTTATCAGGGCAAATTAGGGGGGGGGGGATCTTTGACAAACCGCCAGCTTCCTGTCCTCGTCGAGGACAGGAAATGTTAGTGGCATTTCCTGTCCCCTCAGGTAAATTCATTCAAGTAAACACTAATAAGTGTATTGAGCAGGGGAAAAAAAAGCACTTTAAAACGCGTCTTGTAAATCATGTAAACCGCTGCTCTTGAAAATGTGCAGCAGAACAAACAATTTACCCCAAATACGTAAACAATAATATAAATTAATTGCCACTAACATAAAACACCTCCCTCCATACACCACATAAACACAACCCAGACAAAATCAGTCTGTAAGCAGCAAGAAAAGCAAGACCCCGCCCGCCGCCAGCAACACCTCTCTCGCGGCTTCAACACAAAAAAACACAAACACGGACGCACGAGCAACACAAAATGAAGACAAAACAGCGTGCAAACAAATATGGAATATGCAAACACACCGCCACTCACCCCCGCCCTCCACAATTCCCCGCAACAGCTCTGAATAATTCATCCAGAGTGAAGAACGGGAGAATTTACTCGGGAATGACAGAGTCTCCTCATAGCCATATTTCTCCCGCGCATATTTCTTGACAGGTTGCTCATCCCTTGGGGGAGGGGGGAAGGGAGCCAATGACGTCACTATATTAATTTCATCGCGAGTTCTGATTGGCTGAGACCCGGGGAGTATTGAGCGGGCCTGCCCTTCCGTTGACCAATGGCGCTCACGGCCTCCTTGGAACTCGTGCGTATTTTCTGATTCATAAACGACAGGAAGACAAATTTTGACGCGTTTTACATAGAAATTTTAACAGAAACACATAGATTTTGATTGATTTACAGATAAATACATATTTATTCAAGGAATTTATTAGAAGGCGGCATAATTCGGTAAGATGAAAGGTAAGGATGAGGTTGAAGCCAGGGTCAGACGGCGAACCATTAGAGTGACCACAAAGGGAGGGAATATACCACACAAGGTATGGTGTAAAAAGCAGAAAATGGCGAGAGTAAAACATAAGTGTACCAATCACTTCTCTCTCTCTTCCTCCTCTCAGCTTTACTCGTTCTCCAACCCTTCGCTGAGCGCTCTTCGTGAATCCGCTTGAGCAAGGACTTGGTGCTTGAGATAAGGCGGTTGTTGTAGTCTGTGTCTGTCAGTCTGGAGAAACGTCCAGGAAATATAAAAAGTTCATTATTGACATTCTTCGTTTACTGATAATGATTTTATTTTTTTCGTGATGAGGTTTTCTGGGTATTCCTAATTCCAATTTTACAGCTTCTTCCTCACCTCTTTATGTGGGCGGCTGGCCATGGGTGGCTGGCCATGGGAGGGTGGCCATGGGCGGGTGGCCATGGGAGGGTGGCCATGGGAGGGTGGCCATGGGAGGGTGGCCATGGGCGGGTGGCCATGGGCGGGTGGCCATGGGAGGGTGGCCATGGGAGGGTGGCCATGGGCGGGTGGCCATGGGAGGGTGGCCATGGGAGGGTGGCCATGGGAGGGTGGCCATGGGAGAGAGGCCATGGGTGGCTGGCCATGGATTGATAACATTCACAATGATGACCAATCAACACGTCTCACAACAGAGATGGGCCAATCAGAGTAGCAAATCAGAAGACTTAATTTACTGTAGGTACTGTTTAATAACTGTGCCTAACAGTAGACAAGGAAAGTCAGCATGCTTTGCGGTGTTCAGTAGCCAATCAGAAGTTCTCATGTTACTGACTATGGGGTGAGTGAGTGAGTAAAAATGGAAGTTGAAGCTAGTTTTAAAAAGAAAGACGGGGCCCGCGAGCTGATGCTGTCTTGTATGCATATATAGATTAGTACATGTGGGTGAATACATACACACTCTCCTTCTCGATAAATGTAGAAACCTTACAACTGATGTAGAAGATAATAACTGTTAGTGATTGCTAGAAGCTTAGGGTTAATTTGGATCATTAACAACAATATTTAGACGAGTGGTTGATAGAATTCAAGTTAAGCAGGTGTAATGTAATGACAAGTGGTGCACAATGCATGTCATAAATAAAGAAATCACCTGGAAGGACACTTATGATTCAGAGAACAATATCACAAAATCTCTATTTCTCTCTTTCGAGGCACACATGTAAACTGAGTCATATCAGCAGCATATGCAAGGCTGGCATATTTATAACTTATCTTCAGAATGTGATATAAATCTATTACATTAAACCTGTTCAGACTCATGTACACACACACACACAAAGAGGCGACTGGAGAGTGAGAGTGAGAGTGAGAGTGAGAGTGAGAGAGAGAGAGAGAGAGAGAGAGAGAGAGAGAGAGAGAGAGAGAGAGAGAGAGAGAGAGAGAGAGAGAGAGAGAAGCCGTCCCAGCTCTGGTCCGCCTGTCCGTCCACACAGAAAGAGGGAACAGCTATCCGGTGCGTTTCACTCAACTTTCAGGACTCTTGAACACCGTTGCTGCCCCCGTGTCCACTCGCGCTGTGTCAACATCATACGATGGAGTGGTTCCCTCCTCCGTCCCTCCCTCCCTCCCACCATCCCTCCCTCCACTAGGCGACGTATCTCCCTCAGTTCACCTCAGGGATCGGCTCACTGGCCCGCGCGCGTGCAAGCACGAACGAGCGTGCACACACGCACACATGGACAAACTGTTCAGTATGGATGAGAAAGGAACGAGAGGCTGTACGTAGAGAAAGTGGAGCAAGAATGTGGAGGGAAGTGGAAAGAGATAGTGGAGGATAATTCCACACACACACACAGGTGTAAATAAAGTTATTACATCAACTTAACAACAGCAGCGGATGTCATTGAAATAAATTAAAAGAGTTTCAGAGTCTCACCAACTCAAGTGCTCACAGAAATGAAGGCAAAATGCAAGGAAACTCTCCAATGCAGGGGTGAACGAAATTGGGAGAAATGTCAACAACATAGAAGATCCCTGGAGGCATCGACCAAGTGAACAATATTCCCGATAGACAAAGACGGAGACTTGGGTTAGTGATCACAAACATCTTACCGCAAATGAGCTAAAGGAATTATAAATAAAATCTTCAGAATAGGAAATGACCTGGAATGAACTACAAAAGTAATATAGGATCCAAGATACTGAAGCTATCAGAACTCCCTAATTGTCCTCTTTATTGCATACCCACTGATTCTTGTGGTCTATTGTATCTATTGCATTTACTTTTAAATAGATCATAATACTCTAAGGATAAGATATTGGATAGACCAACACATCCTAAGAGTACCAGAATATGGACATACAGGAAACTCATACATACAGTATGAGTTTCTACTTCCCAGAAGACATACGGGGAAGTAGAGGAGGAGACAATGATGGGAGGAACACAAACATGAATGATGGGAACAAGGCCAGGGTTAAGATGGATGGGGGGAGGGGTAAGGAATGCCCCGACAGGAATTGAGGTCGTTGGATGGAGAGCGAGACGAGAAGTGATGATAGAAATAAGGGAGAAATAGAGGTAAATAAGAGAGACAGAGAAGGGGGAGAGGAGGGAGAAAGAAACAGAGAGAAAAAAAACAGAAACAGAGAGGTAAAGAAAAGGGGAGGGGGGGGGGGGGTCCAGGAGGATGAAAAAGAGAAAAGTCTTTTGTCCAAACTTCAGAGGATGCCTGCGAGTGAGCCCAGAATGAAAGAAGAAAGTTTTGAACGCTATATTCGAGCATGAAACATTATCAGAAGCTTCTATCACTGTCCACCCCAAAACTGATCCCTTAACCATCAAACAAGCCAGTTCCATATATCTAATGCGACACAATTCTCAGTGTTACAGTGTTGAAACGTCCGCATCCTGACGGACCTTGGGCCAAATTCACGAAGCAGTTACGCAAGTTCTTACGAACGCGTACATCTTTCCTCAATCTCTCACGGCTTTGGTTACATTTATTAAACAGTTTACAAGCATGAAAACTTACCAATCAACTGTTGTTATTGTTATAAACAGCCTCTTGGTGCTTTGGCGCTCATTAACTGTTTAATAATTGTAAACAAAGCCGCCAAAGATTGAGAAAAGATGTACAGGTTCGTAAGTGTTTGCGTAACTGCTTCGTGAATCTGGCCCCTTGTCACCAAAGTAGCCATTAACATTGGTTCCTCTGGTCTTGAATTAACATATATGTATGTTATACCAGCTTGTAAATGGAGTGGGAGCTTTATATAACATATGCTGTCATATATCATATCATGTAGTGCCTTAACAGCTGCAAATTGCTACAGTTGAACAAAGTAGTTTTGAAATTTAATGTTAATCTGGTCGTCCAGAAAATAAACAACCCAACCCCCACATATATGAGACTTAGTGTAATCTCTATTTCATACAATGGATACCCTTTAGTGTAGTCTACGATATACAGTGGATTCTCTTAGCGTGGGTTGTATGGTATACAATGGATTCCCTTACTGTACTCTACATGGCACGCTTAGTGCAGTCTGAAGAGTTTACAAAGAAGAATTGTACACATTTTACGAACGGAGCGAATTCTATTGACAGTTAGTTTTACAGTATAGTTTGGAGACGTTTAGGGCGATCATACGCAGCATACAATGAGTTTATTTTTGTGAGTATATGTCCATTAGGATACAGATTTAAGAATATATATATATATATATATATATATATATATATATATATATATATATATATATATATATATGAGGAGAAAGTTAGAATATAGGAGGGATGGAGTGAAGGTTTAGTAGGGGGGGGGCAATCACTTGGACCGTCGGGGATTGAACAACGACCCTGCAAGAGACAAGGCCGTCGCGGAACCGACCAAAACGGGTTTTGAGGCTTGATAATACTTCGATCAGAAGACAATAACTATAATTATTTAATAGTTGCAGCGTCAATAGGTGTCATGCATGTGTTTCCTACTTATAGGGAGTTGAAACTCTGACAACCTCTTAGAATTTCCTGGATAGGGATTCAACCTCTTACGAAACCTGTACATCTCCACGGTCTACGTATGAGGTCCACGTATATACTCTATTGACTTAAGGTTATCGTTCACTGTCATTAATGACTGACTCCGTGGCTCAAGTTCTTTGTGTTTCTTCTCTGAATTCAACCAGTTCTCTCTCTCACATTTCTCAGTTCTGACTTCTGGGCCTTCCAGCAGGTTCTCAAACAGTGTAATTCTTGCCTTTGTTCCTCATGTTTCTGGGTCTACGATCTCTCATGGCACTCTTTAGTGTCTTTGACTCTCACTAAAAGTTCATGTAATATCTCCTCCTCACTCTCTCTCTCTCTTCTCCTTCTACCCGTTCATTTTTTACCCCGTTTCCCTAATTCGCTTTTTCCTTTTAATTACCTCCCCTTTCTTCTCCACCTACGCTCTCACCTTCCCATTGCTGCCTTTCCTTCTGCTTCTTGCTGCCGCCAGTGCCAAGCTTGGTGCAGGCGTCGACACATATGCATAGTGGCAGTCTTGCGGTGGCATGGGGAGTTGAATTCTACATAAGTGACATTTCGATACTTTTGTCAAGTTTCTTTTTACAACGGACAGTATGTCGCCGGGAGCCTTAAATATGTACACAGTTAGCAAGCAAGTTGGAACGCTCTGTCTTTTGAGTTTTCGTTGTATATATGAGTGTGGGTGTTTGTTTACCTTGCTGCCGCGTGCCCATGTGAGTTTGTGGAGAAGAGGCTCCAGGTCTTGGATCAGCTGCTTGTGTTTGGTTGTATCATTTAAACTGAAAGTTGTACGTGTCCACAATCGTATTTCTACATGTACAGTACTCGTACGCTGGAGGAATATTCTCATATATCCAACTGGTTCACTTTTTTCAGTTTCCATATATACTGTCTCGCATTCTTACAACCAATGCTAACATTGTATTTTTATTCAGTACGTATATATTCTGGAGTATTTTCTATATCGTGATCAGGCCTGCTCTGAGAAAATCCACAGGAGCCGTGATGAGATTCGAAACTATGCGCTGGGAGTTCCCAGATGCTTGCTTTAGTCGACTACGCCACGACATGGTTAAAAGAATAAGTCGTAGTCGACTAAAGCGTGCGTCTGGGAACACTCAACGCATAGGTTCGAATCCTCATCACGGCTCTTGTGGATTTTCTCCTTGATATATCACGATAATGTGGTACAAGTGACAGGATGAACAACCCAACGGGTTTTCTTCCTATTGGGGAGTGTTGTACATGCTGCTACGGTGATGTGTCCACTCACAGGATGAGTGACGCTGCCCAATAAACTCGCCCCTCGGGGCAAAATTAAAAATGTGATTTCTCTGTGTAGGTCTGTTCTGATTCTTTTGCTTTCCAGTGATAAATGAATGATCTTCCCTAGACTATTGCCTCACAGAACTCTTGACACGCACTATGCTCCCCCTTCATATAGTCGAGGGCAGCTGTACAAACGCACATGTGCCTGGATATGTTAATAACATAGTTGATACTAGTCTGTGACAACCCCTGAAATTTACCTTTTCTTCTATACTTTTACAAGACGAATAGAACCACGCTGGGGAGACAGACGTACACACAAGAATATGATCACTAAACTACTGCAACGCTCGTTTGCCTCACAAGGCCCATTTCAGTCATTACTGCAATCACAGTTAATTACCCACAGTTAACTAACTAGCCCCCCCCCCTCCTCCCCTCCTTCCCCATCCTTTTCCTTCCCGTTTCTTTAACCTAGTATGCTCATTAAGTCCTAATTACATCCTGACCAATCACAGCCCAGAACATGATCCTCGAATGGGCGGTCTGGAGGGGTGGTGATACATGCGCCAACCAGACTGGTGAACTCTCAACCACCCCCCATCCCTTCCCCTATGTCATTACATCGTTCCTTAAGGGGGTGAGACGGATAATGAAAATACATACAAGTCTTCAAGGTGAAAAAGTAACTCTCCAAAGTTCATTTTACAGATTTATATAGACTGGCGCTCAGAAATATGTTTCGTTGATCGTGTCAACATTTTCAAGGTTGGTTGACAGCCACCTTTGTAACGAGGCATTCGGATCACTAGGCGTCGCCTGTTTGTTTCGTATTACCCCTCTGACCCCGTCAATTATAGAATGAAGGATTCAGGAAGCCTCACCACTCAACCAAAAAATCTCAACCGAAGTACCAATAATTAGTTAACCACCTCAACCCTCAACCAGCTAACCTACTCGTAACACATCAGCAAAGACATTTATCACGAGAGAGTGCAGTAAGACTATATGGTGGATGACTGGATTGGCTGGCGAGTTGGTTTGGTGGATATTGGGTACATAGTTGGGTTCGGATGAGCAGGGGGGGGGGGGGAATGTGGGTTTATGGGCAGGCACAGCTCATTGGTTGAGTGGTTTGTTGATTAGTTGATGAGGGAATTGTTTGGTTAAATGGATTCTATCTTTTTTGTAAGCTTAACTGGGTAGTTGTTTTGAATGGTTAAGAGGTTCGTTGGATCTGTAAGTGCCTGGTAATTTGCTGGTTGGCAGTTTTAATTCGTTGTTTGGAATTAAACTATCATAAAAAAATCCAATTGCCAGCGATCGTCCGTTATCCACCTGAAACTAATAACCAGGGAACCTAATCGATCAAGAACCTAACCAATCAAGTTTTCAGTCAACTAATCAAGGAGCCCCTCAACTAACAAATTGTGCAGCACCTCAACCCACAATACTTCATCCCCCCCCCCCTCCGCTCACCAACCCAACTACGTGCCTAACATCCACCCAACAAATTTATCCACCAACAAGTGAGTTCAACCAGCAATAAACCTATCAAAAAAATTCAACCCACCTGCCAATCAACCCACTTTCAATCCATCCCACACAACCATCAAAACATGCCCACCTCCCTACCACACCAACCCTCCACAACCAGTCAACCAACCAGCTCCCAGTGTTCATAATTGAAATCCAAAACGACCCAATTTAGCTCCCCCGATTTCCAATTTTCTGCGCGTTGGTTCTGTTCGCAAGGGCGACAGTTGCGGCAAAAGCCTCAACAACTGTAATCTGATATAAGTGTTATAATCCGTTCCTGAGCTGTCGGACGGATCTGCTGTCCGCTTTGTCTCGTGTGAATGCGGGAGAGAGAGAGGGATTCAACACCATTCTGATCTGGATGTCCTGTTACCCCTCCTCTCATTTCCACTACTCCTCTTCATTATCATCCTATTCCATTTCCCCGTTGGCGATGGTCAACATATGTAGGAGGGGGGGGGAGGAAGTGGTCGATCGGAATGGAGAGATTCTGCATGGGGGGGGTGGGGCCGAGGAGAAGAATTTTCTGATGAAAGATGTGATTGTAGCCTCCTGCTTGGGGCAGATCACATCCTGTTCCAGACAGGTGGTATACGGTTCCAGACAGGTGCTATACGGTTCAAGACGGGTGCTATACGGTTCTAGACAGGTGGTATACGGTTCCAGACAGGTGCTATACGGTTCGAGACAGGTGCCATACGGTTCGAGACAAATGACATACGTTTTGGAACAATTGCCATTCTGTTCGGAATATATGCCAATCTGTTCAAGACACGTCCCCTCATATAAGTTGCTTCTCCCACGACAACTTACTTTGTATGCAGAAGAATGGAACAAGACGGCAGAGAACAGCTGCAAAATAAAGCTATTGTGAGTAAAGATCTCAGTTGCAAAAATATTGATTTCCTGAAGAAATCTCCATTCATCGGTTGCACCCGTGGCCTTCAGGCCAGACAACAGGAAGTGATTGTGGCTCAGGACCATTCCTTTCCCTTGTCCCATCCCAAATCCTTATCCTGACCCCTTCCCAGTGCTATATAATCGTACTGGCTTGGCGTTTTGCCCCCCTGATATTCCCTCCCTCTGGTGTGTTGATCCACTCAGCCACCATACTATATACAGGTGAATACGACTTATTTAAAACAGATTTTGTTATCTCTAAGTGTTTTTTCTAGCCAAAACAACGTACAGATTATTTGCATATGAATGTTTTTTATTACTTCATAATGAAGGTTGCGGTAAATCCTTTTCCAACTCTCACGTATCCTGACAGTTATCACAGTAGGAGTCCAGTCCTACTGATATCCCGAAAAGATACATTTCACTTGAGATCCGGAACGAGAGATATTTACTAAGAACTAATTAGTGCACCATCGATGACGCACCATCCTTATCTACACAAGCATGTGTTTGGTCCTGGGGGAGAGAGAGAGAGAGAGAGAGAGAGAGAGAGAGAGAGAGAGAGAGAGAGAGAGAGAGAGAGAGAGAGAGAGAGAGAGAGAGAGAGAGAGAGAGAGAGAGAGGGGGAGAGAGAGAGAGAGAGAGAGAGAGAGAGAGAGAGAGAGAGAGAGAGAGAGAGAGAGAGAGAGAGAGAGAGAGAGAGAGAGAGAGAGAGAGAGAGAGAAAGAGAGAGAGAGAGAGAGAGAGATCCCACACCACACCCCCAGCCTTGCCTGTTAAGTGTCCCAGGTTGCCCCATATGGCTAAGAGGATCAGGGCTGCATAATGCCAATATTCACAACCTGATGATCCCTTCTGAGCTTCGGGGATCTCACGACCCGCGTTTTTTTTTTTTATTAATATGGGTTTATGGGGGGACCCATAAAACTGTGTGAAATTCCTTAGTTGGGGGTGACTGTCTATTGCCCCTCTCTGTCTGCCTGTCCATCTAGGTGCCTGCTTCCTTTTATTTATCTAGTAGCTTTTGTATGAGCTTGTCTTTCTGTCAACTTTTCATGCTTGAATGCACACCTGTCTCGCTGCTTACCAGTGTCACAGGAACCTGGTCAAGTGTCAAGGGCTGTCATACTTGTGAGAGCATTTGGAATATTCGATTCAATATAAACCATGTTCTTTTCAATAGTCAGACACGTATTCTGACGTGAAATGGTCATTCCTGAGTCATACGTACGCGTGCTGGCGGTATGACCAGGGGGGAGAACCATCTGGTCTTACGCCAGGACTACTATTGTGGAAATGGTCATGGCAGGTGGTGGCCCTAGGGTGTCACCTTAATATTTTAGGTTAATTGATATTCCCGTGGACTCCCACGTTGCATAGAGAGAGAGAGAGAGAGAGAGAGAGAGAGAGAGAGAGAGAGAGAGAGAGAGAGAGAGAGAGAGAGAGAGAGAGAGAGAGAGAGAGAGAGAGAGAGAGAGAGAGAGCGAGCATAATAAGACTAGTTATTGCCATGCTGGAGAGTGGTTGTAAGTAGCAGTGATATGGAAGAGAGTGGTGTCAGTGTTCAACATGTTCAACCACACTAACGGCTGTTCACCTGTTCTTTTCTTTCAACCCACAAAACAAATATACATACCAGGAGACCTATAGGACTTTATTGACTGTAAAGAAGATGAGAGAAAAACTGAAGGTTCCCTCCCATTTCTCCACACTCTCTGGCAAAAGACAAAATATTGGCAGAGAAAAACACAGGGTAATATGCTACAAATTTGACGAAAATACAGCTGTATAATTTTATCTAATCTCACCTACCCTAATCAAGCCAAGCCAAACCTGTTGTTAGATAATGCTTTGTTTGTTTATTATGTAGAAGCAAATCAGTTTAAAATATGGAATCTAGCTTGTTCACTGCACTCTGGTGGTACGACGGTGTATGCTGCGATCATGTCCCCTTTCTCTCATCCAAAGTTTCGATGTCTGGTTTCAGTAATCTTTCCTCATAGTTCAACCCTCTTAGCTCAGGAACTAATTAATCTTGTTGCAAACGTTCATACTCAATCAGTTTTGGGTTAATGCTTCACAAGGTGCGGGTTCCAGATTTGTGCTGCATATTCTAATATTGGACTAACAGAGGTTGTGTTGACTGCCTTAAAATAACCCTGGTTAAGGTTTCAAAACGATGTTCTAATGTTTTCCAACATCCCATATACTGCCGTGTGTGTGTGTGCCTCTGGAACAATATCTACTTCCAAATCTTTTCTTGTCACCGATTCCTGCAGTTGCCTTCTTCTTTATGGTGTAAACACATTCTGATCACCTTTCTCATTTTCCCATCTTCATTATATTACACCTGTTAGGATTGAATTCTAGCAACCATTTGCTTAGAGGTGATGCTGATAATTGTTGTGGTAGTAGTGGTGGTTGTGGTGATAGTGGTGATGGTGGTGGTGCTAGTGGTGGTGGGTGTGATGGTAGTGGAGCTGCTGACTGTTGTTGAGGTAATGGCTGCGATGCTAGTGGTGGTGGTTGTGGTGGTAGTGATGATGATTGTGGTGCTAGTGGTGGTGATGGTGACTGTAAGTGGTGATGACTGTAGTAGTGAGAGTGGTGGTGGCGGTGAGCAGAGTGGTGGTGATAATCTGGAGTGACTGAGGGCAGCAACAATAAGGCCGGTTTATGTGTCATTACCGGCCTCCGCGTTGTCTGAGCTCCACACATTAAAACCAGCGACCGTATCCGGACATAGCAATCCAGTATAGCACTGAATCCCACTCTAGGAATACAGAACCACCTTGTATCCGGACATGGCACAATAACGTGCTACACTGCTTTTACAGGAAAATGCAGGGATGAATCTGGCAATTCAGTGGAAAAAGATTATTGTACTTTGTTTAGCAAATACAGTACATAGCTATTCCTGGTTCATACAAGAAAATACAGCAATGTGTACGGTTTTATAAATAGGTCTATAAAAGAGGTAATCTGACTTTAATACATGACCAATAATTAAACCGGTTCGTACACGTAATTAGAGCACTTAATCTGGCTCTTACGCATCATAAAGATGTCTTAATTTCCTTCTCATCGTCTCTAAAGGGAATACATCACTATATCAATCTCTTAAAAGAAAGAAACCCATAATTTTACATATACCTTAAAAATACACTCACTACAACATTCGTCATTTAAATGGACTCTCACTCAAATAAAAATACGATCCTGTATTTGAAGATAATATCACATTATACCTGGATTTTAAACTGAAAAATACAGCACCCCTATTCTGGTTGTATGAGAAAATACAGCTGCCTATTGTAGTGTTACGAACAAATACAGGATCCTATTCTGGTGTTCTGATATATTGCAATGCCCTGTCCTAGTTGTATGAGGAAATGCTGTTCCTCTATCCTGGTTGTGTGAGAAAATACAGTACTATATCCTGATTACATGAAGAAATAAAGTACTCTGTCCTGGTTGTATGAATAAATACAATACTCTATTCTGGTTACATGAAGAAATGCAGTACTCTATCCTGATTACATGAGGAAATACAGTACTCTGTATTGGTTGAATAAAGAAATACAGCACTCAATCCTGATTACACGAAAATATATAATACTCTATCCTGGTTGTATTAGGAAATACACTGCTAAATCCAGCTATTAAAACACCCTTGTGTCGTTTTCAGCCCCGAAGCGAATCAAGGCATTATGTTCGGCTCTTAAATGGAGATCAAATAATATATCGGCTTAACTACTTAGTCATTAGGAGCCGGTTATTTCCCTCGATACAACGGACTTATTAGTGGTCTCGTCAACGTCATGTCATAAATATAGGTTTAAAAAACTAATGAGAAGGCCGGTTTATTTAAGAGGTTTTTAAATATTACATGTAAACAAACTGTGGGTTGAATAATTGACCGTGGAGTGGTAGGGAGTTGAAAGTTGGAGCTGGAGTCTGCTAGCCCTTGCTGGGATGGGGGTGAAAGATGTATCTCTCTCTCTCTCTCTTTCTCTCTCTCTCTTAATCCAGCTCATATTACATTTATTTCTCTCCTTTCTCAAACTCTCCTCTAGTACAATCATGTCTCCTACACTCCCCTCTCCAACAATTTCTCCCACAATCGTCCCTCCAATACTCCTTCCCCCCAAACTCCTCTCACAATCCTCCACAATTTCCCCAACCCCACTCTCTCCACAATCGCCCCCCTCTCATTCATCTCTTTTCCCTCCCCCCACCCTCATTCCTCATTCTACTTCCCACACCATCATTTTCCTCCTCTCCTAGCTCCCATGTCCTCATTCTCCCCCTGTTTTGGTGTTTAACTATTCAGATCTCTCTTATACCTATCCCATCTCCCCTCTATCCATCGGGAGAATTACCCTTTATTATGAAGTCCTTTTTAAGGCCTAACAGATGGGCTCATGCACACGCAAATGCACTGGCACGCACGCACATAAGGGCTAGTAAAGCCCCCTAGCGCATACGAACACGCACACGCGCACGCACGCACTCATAATGTACACTAACCGTGTATTGGGTCCTGTCAAACCCCCTTTCAGGTCTGTGTTCCTCTTTCAATTCCCAATTGAAGTGCCCTTTCACATTCGTCAATACCCTGTCCAAGTGCTTCTTCACCTTCCCCCCTTCAATTCCCTATTCTGAGGCCCCTTCACGCTCTCCAAATGCCCAAGTGTCCTTTTTCACTCCCACCCCCATTAACTCTCCATTTAAATACCTATTTACCCTATTATCGCTTTTCATTTTCACAAACATGTTCCCTTTTCTGTCATTAGTATACTGTACAAGAAGGTTTAAATAATAGTTTTGTAGTCCCCTCTACAATCTCTCTCTCTCTCTCTCTCTCTCTCTCTCTCTCTCTCTCTCTCTCTCTCTCTCTCTCTCTCTCTCTCTCTCTCTCTCTCTCTCTCTCTTTCTCTCCCTCCCTCCCTCCCTCCAGCAATACAGTAAGATTTCATGACCCATCCTCTTCCCCATTGCTCTCACTCTCCCCCTCTCACCCCACCACTTCATGACCTGCTCTCCCCTCACATCCCCTCTCCCTCTCCCACTCCCAGCAATACAGTAAGTCTCCACAACCCCCCCACCCCCTTCCTGCCCTGCCCACTCCCCTCTCCCCCTTCCCACGTCAATAAACAAGAACCAGTATGTTACAATGTCCATGGTGCTCTTTCTCCCTCTCACCTCCCCTCTTTCCCCCCTCATCTCCCCTATTCCCCCCCTCTCGTATTTTCCCCTCCCCCCTCTCCACCAAGAGAACTATCGGTACTAATTCCCCTCCCCCTTCTCATCTTATACTATCCCGTCACAAACCTCTAGGGGGGAGATAACCCCTCTCCAGGGTCACCTATTTTTGCCCCTTCCGTTCTTGCCCTTTCTTTAACTTGCCTCCTCTCAACTCTCAACGGAAGTATTCAGTGCTACCCTCTCTGTCTTTCAAGCTATCCCCTCACCCTCCCCCTGTTTAGGCAACCCTTTCCTAACACTAAAAGAGATCCCGATAGTTTGACCCAATGCCCATTCTACCCTTTCCCTTTGCCTACCTCTTCAATCCCCTATTATCAGGACCACCCATCGCTGCCCCCTTACC
Source organism: Procambarus clarkii (assembly GCF_040958095.1). Lineage (NCBI taxonomy): Eukaryota > Metazoa > Arthropoda > Malacostraca > Decapoda > Cambaridae > Procambarus > Procambarus clarkii. Next base: position 21,217,685 of record NC_091237.1, on the reverse strand, counting down.
GACAGTCTCTCTCTTCCACCGCCACAACAACATTCCCTCGTATCAGGATAATTGCAACTGTTCCCCTTATGCCTGATTCCTCTTCCAAGTAGGGGGTGGGGAGGGAGGGATGTACAGTGGGATGGTGGTGTTAATGATGGTGGTGGAAGTAATGGTGGTAGGGGGGTGGGGATAATGGTGGTGGTAGTGGTGGTGGAACTGGTCCAGTCCGGCATCTCTTTCATAAGAGAGATCCAGGGAGCCCTTTTGGCGCGAACAACAATATTAAGGGCGCCAATATACCCCTAATATTGCTCACATATTGGGCTTCTGAGGACACGTAGGGTCATATTAACCTCTCGAATTCTCGGCAACAACGCCCTTGTGCCGCCCTGTCGTAAGGCCCATTCTCGAAATCTCTCTCCCCTGCTCCCTAAGCCCCTGTACCTGAAAGCAATAAAATGCTATCCTAGCTCTTAATCTTCATATTGTTATTGTTTCGGTCATGCTACAGGACCAAATGTACATCAATCAACGACACGGCTGCGTTGGTCTTTACGCCCCCCGCTGGTAAGAGTCGGAGTCCCCTACCGCCGCCTCCTGGAACGCCTTTTTCACCTTGATGGCTGGAGTATTGTTATTTATTGAGGTAATACAGAGTTACTAATATGGCCAACCCTTCTATTGGCCGGACGCGTGATTCACATCCAGCATGGTAAACATCCTCCAGCGCGGGGAGACAAAGACAGTGAGGCAGAGACAAAGAGGTAGAGACAGAGGAAGATAGAGAAGAGCGAAGCAGCGAGAGCTGGAGTGAGAGAGACACATGGAGAGGCAGAGTAACAGAGAGAGATTTCCACTCTAATACTGAATGCTGACTCATCATGTGGTTCTATCACGAGGATTCGACCCTGGATCCTGGCGTACGATGGGGCAAGGTTTCAATCCCATTGACAGTGCCCACGAGAGACTTAGCATCTCCTCCCTAATATTTATACACTAGCACCTCACCGTTCCCCAGCTTGTCAACCACCAGTCACAGCAAAAACTTAAAACAAAAAAACCCTCCTTACCTTGTGTCAACCTTGTAATGATCCTGGAGTGGTCAACCTGGTGGTTTGGTCATCCAGGCTGTTAGACGCCGCTGCCTATCGATAACATGAACATGTTCTGTAAGGATAGTGAGGGCGAGTTACCACCCCACCTCCCGCGGATATCATGTTCTTCAATAACGTGACGTTATAACCGGTTCTGTGATTCCTGTTCCAATTATCATTTCAATACAAGTTGTTTTGTAATGAATAGTGATTCTTCCAATCTTGCAGTTAGCTGTGTTCCTGGAGGGAGAGCGGGGATAGAGTTTTCAGTTTTCTTTTACTTTAGATAACGTTTGTTCTTTACCAGAAACCTTGGTATAGAGTCGATACTAAGATATAGAAAACTTGCTATAGAGTCTTGGTGTTGGTCTATACCAAAGAACCTCCGAAATGTCCCGGATTTGATTCCCCGTGTCAGGATCAAGACGTTTGGCTACGTTTTCTTACATCTGATGCATCTGTTATCGTAGCAGTAAATAGGTACACAGGAGCTAATGCAACTGTTGTGGGCAGCATCCTGGGAAAGGTCAGTAATCGGCTAATCGCCTTGGAAAACATACCCCTTTCTGTCCCCAATAATGGGTAAGGAAACTAGCCAGAATGCACGACAGGGAAAGATAACTCAAATTTAATTTAACTTAGTTGGTCCCACTTAGGTCCCTCTTAGGATAAGTGGGACCTGACTGAAGGTCATGCTTGAATTATAAGGTTGTGCTCAGGGCTCGAACACAAGTGGGAGAAGAATCACGTTCAGAAGACCACGCTGCAAACTTGAAACAAGCAACCTACAGGAGGAGTCTCCGGTTCGAGATCAGCCCAAAGAAACTAGTTTCACCCACACATAATATTCTGCACCCATTGTGAAACCTGTCTGAAACCGGGTGGACTCCACAGTCACACCAGAAGTGCTTGACCGCGATCACAGTGACTTGAAATCCGCAAGCCAGGCTCCCCTGGCCGCCAAGACTCCCTGTCCAGGGGCACGTGTGTACTCGGTCCAGGGGCATGAGCAGCCCTACATGGCGCAGCTAACGGGCGTGAAGTTCCATGGACAGATGGTCCATGAAGCGTTGGGTGTTTGTAACACCAGGTGGGACAAGATCAATAACACTCTTAACTGCGACAACACAGAGAGTAACGCCGGGGACGCTCCCTGTGGAACGCCAAGGACGCTCCCCTGTGGAACGCCAAGGACGCTCCCCTGTGGAACGCCAAGGACGCTCCCCTTTGGAACGCTTTCCAAGCTGAAAGTCAATCGCCAAAAACACAGAGATATACTGCTATATCTTCCCTTGAAGAATCTTAAATGATATAAAGATCTTGACACTGTCAAGTATCTGTCATTTCCCTGACTCTTAGTTATGCACGTGTAGCTGAAACAGTGTTATATGCATGCCTGTATTTATGTATGTCAGTATTAATACAACGTGTCCCACTCCCAGTTTCATCATTTATTATATCATGTGAGAGCCAATGTTGTATATTTATACAATAGTAGCACTAAGGTACGTATATTTAAGTGAGTATTATTGTAATTATTTTATATATATATAATGTTCTTATTTAATAAGTTCAAATTCTTAGTTATTATAAACAAAGTTGTTTCTATTTAGTCTCGTTTCGAGCCGTCTGTCTCAACACACAGCTGACCGAAGTCATGTGAATTATTGAATGAAAACGTGTCGTGACATTCCAGATTTTGTTCTTTTGTGTGTTGTGTAGGGAGGGAGGGCATGGGAGGGGTGGGGGGGGGGGGGATGGAAGGGGGGGATTGGGGTGGGGGAGTGGGTGACCTGTTCCGTTCCTGTTGAGAGATTGCTTGAAGTCACCACTTGGCAGACTAGGTATCTATTTATCAGGTCCACATCCCATCCCCTCCCCGAACCAGTCCTTTCCCCTCCCCAACCACGCCCTACCCCCCACTCAACCCCTCCCCTCGAACCTTCCCCCCATCCCCATCTCTCGACCTCATGCCCCCTCCCTTCCTTCCGTTCCGTTTTGTCTTTCACCTCCTAAAGAAAATCGAGAAAAAGTTGGCATAAAAGCACGTTAAGTGTAGGAACACAACGGTAAAGTTTTGACAAGTGAGTACAAAATTGCAGCATCGTGAGAGAGATTTGACTATCACAAAGGAAGTTGCTTGCAGGAGATGTTTGAAAAATGTAACGAAATCCTCGCTGGTGTGCGCACACACACGTCAAGCGGGGCGATAATAACTGTCCCTCCTGCGTTTCCAATTACCTCAGGAGTCGCCATAATCGTTTAAATTCGTTCGATCGAGTTTGTCCGCGAGTTGAATGCCAAGTTGGAGCGATGGTGGTGTTGGTGATGTCGTTCGAGGCGCCTCGACAAGCCTAGCTTCCACGGCTAATGATGACGTCAGTGGCGCTGACCAGCTGTGACATCACAGGTGATCGCTGATTGGCTGTTTTGACTATGATGTTATTGGTGCTGACCGCCTGGGATGCAATGATGAAGTCAAAAGTAATCGCTGATTGGCTTACCTATTCTGCTTTGAATATGACGTTAGTGATGCTACCCAACTGATCTATCCTGCTGATCGGCTGAGCTGTTGTGATTAGGCTGCGGCTTGCTTCCTCTCCCGAATCTCTGGATATCACGTGTCTTTCTGACTGGCTGATCTCCTAGAGAGTAAACTAAGTTTAAAGCAATATCTGTTATTTTTAGGACGTATCTTGCGAATTCTGATTGGCTGCGTGGCTGGTGACGATGTCATCGAGTCATTACTATTGGATGGTCGAATATGATGATCTCATGGAATATTTCTCATTGGCTGAATACTCTTGAGGTCACATGTGGCGTCTTCATTAGCTGATGATCTTATGGTAATGACCAATAGCTTATTCGCTGGTTAATTGTATATAACCTGACACCAGTTTGATGTCAGGTTGCCCACTGTTGCCCGATACTTTGTTGCCGGGCTACTCATTGTTGCTTGTTGTTAGGATTAACTATATATATATATATATATATATATATATATATATATATATATATATATATATATATATATATATATATATATATATATATATATATATATATATATATATATATATATATATATATATATATATGTGTGTGTATATCACGAAAATAAACACGTGATTAAGAATGTGACAATGTCAGACCACGGAGGAAAAATGAAACAGGAATTTCCTTAAGTACTTTCGTATATTAAATACATCTTCAGAAGGTTAAATACACCTTCTGAAGATGTATTTAATATACGAAAGTACTTAAGGAAATTCCTGTTTCATTTCTCCTCCGTGGTCTGACATTGTCATATATATATATATATATATATATATATATATATATATATATATATATATATATATATATATATATATATATATATAGTGTATATATATATATATATATATATATATATATATATATATATATATATATATATATATATATATATATATATTTATACATACGTATAAAGTTGTTCTTGGTTGACGTATTTCAAAGCAACAACTCAGCATATTTTATTGCCAGGAAGAACACGGAACAACTGCTACAAACAATTAAAAAATGTTGTTCAGGAACTCTGACACATACACTTGTCTTAGTGCTCCCTCTCGCAGGTTCCCTCCCTCCCTCCCTCCTTCCCTCCTTCCCCCTGGCCCCTTCCCTCCCTCCTACAGGTCCCCTCCTGCCTCCATTACACCCTCCCAGTACGCTTTCATGGACCAAATTAAAATTCTGGTCATTCTTCACAAGATGAATAAAACATAACTTGCGTAGACTCACGACAAACACTCAAACACATACACACACACATAACCTCTCACACACTCACCCACATCAAAGCTCACAAGAAAACTCACTGAATTATCACTACATACAAATTATGACATTTTCCGACCGATCACCTTCCCCACACAAGTTTGATCTGAACTCCAGAAAAGTTTGGCCTCGTTTGTAATTCATCCATACATGATTCAGGGAACAATTATCGCGTTACGTGATGGACAAGTTGGTTCCTTTGTTTGTCACGAGAGGGCGCCACGTGAGCCCTGTGACGCAATGGTAATCATGCTACGACTACTGGAACACTTGTGGGACAAGTGTTCCAGTAGTAGTAGGAACAACAGCAGTAATAGTAATAAAAATATATTATTATTTGTCACGTAGCGATGTACCGGAGACGATCACGTGATTAAGCCGCCCTAGACATGCTCTCTTAGGCCTAGCTTTGGCATAGGACACGAATATATAATGTGTGTCGACCCCTGTATTATAAAACATCTTCAGGGTCCACAATATTGCCTGACTCATTTTAATTTGCAGCTGCAGTGTAATAGATTATATTCTAGAGGCCACTAAGGTAAGTCGCTCTTGGGGCTCATGTATTTCCTCTTCTACTACCGCATCAGACAAGGATACCTACGTGCTTGAGAAATAGGCTCTCAGGTTCCATAAGAATAGCGAGGAAATGTCAGCATTGTGGAGAAATGTCCGACACACCACAGAGACATTAACACAGTGTAGAGTTACAGACCAATGAGATCACCACTGTAATTTAACAGCGCAGAAGTTGAGAATGAGAAAGTCTGACTATATCAGTCTTAAGAGGGAGAGGAAAAGGTAGAATTAACGAAGCAGGGAACCATAACGAGAGCAATTGGGCGGTTACCAAGTACTACCTGACATTCCCAGGTACAATCCCTTGTAACTACTACCACGTACCACTTCCAGTACCAGCCACAACTGTAGTTACACCCTTGGTACGCCTAACGCTACCAGGCAGCAGAGGTTGTACCAGCAGGTAGCCACCAGTCCAGGTACGAGGTTCATCACCAGCTGTATACAGAGTCAAGCAGCTGCTTTCCGGTAGGTACCCTTCACCTCCAGCGGTACCGCTTGAACCTGCTCGCATTATGACCTCCACTCTCAACCAACGGGGATCGAACTAATGTCCTCCGGAATAGGGTTTCCACCTGCCCGCCGGCTGCACTACGACGGCTGACCCTCGCGGCTCCATCGACAGTGTGTGTCCACGTGTCCTGCTCGCTTTGAGATACGTATTTCCAATTGGTGGGAATAATACGCGTTGTCTAATTTTGCGGTGTGTGTGTGTGTGTTGGTGTGTGTGTGTGTTCTTGAGGGTGGTTTAGTGTCAAATCCCTCTCTCTTACCGACAAATCCAACCCAGCATCAATATCCAACCTCACCAACTCATCCCAAGCACCATATCCCACCTCTTACTCTCTACTCAGCATCTCAATCCCAATATCCAGCAATCCTTCCATCCATTGTCTCATCCTTGTCCAACCAAACATCCCTCCCTCTCTCCCTCCTTTATGCACACTCCTGAATCCCTCATAAATAGTACCCCCTCCCCAATCCCTTCCTCCTCCTCCTTTTCTTCTCCCCTCCCACTCCCCTCTCCCCACGATCTCCCCCCTTCCCTCTGTCATCTGTTCCCCGTGTCTGAGTGGTTACAGCAGCGCACGCGTTGTCGTCACAACGCTATTGTTGCCAACTTCAGGGTCGAATGACCTCGTTGGGGTCACCTATGAACTGCCCAACCAATAGACGGCCTCCGGACACATTTTCTTTTTTTTTACCTTTTCTTATTCATCTTTCCGCGGTCATTAGCTGGACTTCCGGTGCTCAGGTGAGGCTGGCCATATGCAAATTAGATCCGCGAGTCTCTTTTTGTGTGTGTGTTGGTGGTTGAAAGCGGAAATTGAATTATGGGATTGACCTTCTGCGTTTTGTTGTGTGGCTGTTTGGTTAGTGTGTTTATGTCCCCCGCTTCCCGCTTGGGGCAAGTTTGGTCATCATTGTGATGTGTTCGTGTGTTTGTTTACTTTGTGTATTATTAATGATATTTTAGCTTCCCCTCCTTCCCTTACTTGCCACAGCTACCTCTCCCTCTCTCCTGCTATCCCGCTTCCTTCCTCCCCCTTCCTACCCTCTCACTAATGGGGGATAGTGAGGTACTAAAGTAATAAGAAACTCATTATGAACCTCTTGAAGGCTCTCCTAACCCTACTCTGCCCCCTTTGGCTGGGAATATATGTCCTCCTGCCCCCTGTTCTCTCACTTCACCCCTGTTCCCTCACTTCACCCTTATTGCCTCACTTCACCAAGCTCACCAAGATATCCGGCATGTCTCGAGTTATCGTCAGCTCATGTCTGTATATAAATGTCCAAGATTCTATACAATTTGCATAATTGCAAGTGACATACCTTGTTGCAAGGAATGGAAAGTACATTTTCTTGAATGTCTGTGCAGGATTTTGCAATCTGGTCCTGCATTGTGGCTAAAAAATAAAACAAGTACATGGTCGTCGAATATTTTGGGAAGCTTTATTAATACTTCGGAAAGTTTTGGGAACTTCTTCGGTAGATTTAAGAATGTCTTAGTAAGTTTTTAATAATTCCTAGAAGAGTTTTGATGAATACCATGTGGGAAATTTTAAGACAATCTAGTGACGTCTTGAAAATAGATGGGTCAGGTGCACGGACCCATCTATTCTCAGTAGGTGAATATTGTCAATAGATGAATATAACAGCACACCAGGTGAGGGCCAAATAGAACCTTACCTGATGTGCTCTTATTAACCACATGAGTTAACAGCACCTACGACAACCACTATCCATCGCTCCACCACCCCACCCACCACTAGCATCACCACCACTACCAGCACCACCACCACCACCACCAGGGTGATGTAAGATACAGCCGGCGAGTGTTTTGGGCCCAACCCTCGGACGTTTATTCATCGTTTACGATACCACACGGGCCATAGCGCCCTCCCCTGGCCGCGCCACCTCACCTGAACCTCGTTAACTGTGAGTCCAGGTGATTAACGAACGCGGTTATTCGTCGTTAAGACACGGGGAGCTGGCATTGTTAACGTGTGTGCCCATCTCCTCCCCTCCACTCTCCTCTACCTCTATGACTCTTCTACCCCCTCCTTCCCCTTACCCAATCACCCCTTCCCTCTCTCACCCCCTCCCTCTCAAGCCCTTCCCTCTCCCGCGTCGCAGCACAGCTCCAGGATTCCTGCTCCCACAGATTCTTCTGCTAGCTGACTACTGGATTTAGAAGTTTTGGTTTCTGCTTGATATAAACTGCTGAGTGAGGCTTTTAGATGTTTTTTGGAGCATTATTAATTGTAGCTTATAAAGCTTTCGTATAGTATTGTATTGTTGGAAGCGTGCACTCTCTATCACACACACACACTCACACACACACACACACACACACACACACACACACACACACACACACACACACACACACACACACACACACACACACACACACACACACATCGTCACCATAGGACCGACAAGCATTACAGGTAATGTCTGTAATTTCTATATATAACGACCAGGCTATTGACATTCCATAAGCCGCTGTAACTCGCACGCGAACTACCAATTCTTTCTCTATTGCCACTGATCAAAATACCTATTTACTTAAGCTAAACTCTCTCGCGGACCTTTACTGAACCGCCCACGCGTCGCTTAATCCAAATTGGAATTAAAATAAAAATCAAATTTCCCCTGCCATCCCCCTCTCCCCCCTTTCTCTCTCTCGTTTTTTTCCCCCTGGGATTTTTCAGCGCATAACTTTGAAAGAATTGAGTTTTGACGCAAAATATTTAGAGGAAAACCACGGAATTGCCTCGGCTTTTAGTGGTTTCGGGGGGAAAATACTTGTAGTTGGTTGTGTACTCACCTAGTGGCGCTCACCTAGTTAAACTCACCTAGCTGTACTCATCTAGTTCTACTCACCTAGCTGTACTCAACAATTGTACTCATCTAGTGGCGCTCACCTAATTGTACTTACCTAGTTGTACTCACCTAGCTGTACTCACCAAGTTGTACTCACCTAACTGTACTCATCTAGTTGTACTCACCTAGCTGTACTCATCTAGGTGTACTCACCTAGTTGTTCTCACCTAGTCGTTCTCATCTAGTTGTACTCACCTAGCTGTACTCACCTAGTTGTACTCATCTAGTTATACCCACCTAGCTGTATTCACCTAGTTGTACTCACCTAGTTAAACTCACCAAACTGTACTCATCTAGTTGTACTCACCTAGTTGTACTCACCTAGCTGTACTCATCTAGTTGTACTCACCTAGTTTAGTTTACTCAGTTGTGCTTGCGAGGGTTGAGCTATGGCTCTTTGGTCCCGCCTCTCAACTGCCAATCAACTGGCACTGATGGTGGAAGCAGCAGTAATGGTGGAAGTGGCAGTGATAGTGGAAGTGGTGGCAGTGCCAGAGGACGGTTGCAGTGCTGGCAATGAGAACATGAGCACATGGTCCTGAGATAAACCCAGCCTCCAGCCAACCACGTCATCTGAGCTGATGGCTGATTACCCCCTATCATATTCATGAGCACAAAGATCATTTCCTCGAGGCTTGAAGCAGTACCTTCAGTTTCACAACCGGCGATTGGAATATAATTTCACTGATGAAATAAAATAGTAAGTTGTATTAAGTTAAACAAAAAATTACCTTACCATTTTGGTTACTTAAATGGCAGGGACTTCGTGAGGTGAACTGGTGTTTGTCTGCTGGTCCTTGTGTCCAGGTCATCGTCTCCACGTCCGTGTCATGGTATCTATCATTTTGTGAGCATGTCTCCTCTCCCGCCAACACCCTGGGTCAGTTCTAATGTTTATACAGGGTAATAAAAACGCTATTTGGGAGAGAGAGAGAGAGAGAGAGAGAGAGAGAGAGAGAGAGAGAGAGAGAGAGAGAGGGGGGAGGGTTAGAGGGGTCACACCAGGATGTTGTGGTTTAATCGACCAAGCTAATAATCCGTTGGTATACAGAAACTCATTGATTTGTATATTCCCCACAGGCTGATTAACTGCAAATTGTATACCTCGCGAATAAACTTCACATTCAAGCTTTTGTCTGGTTTCCTGTCCGCTTGTATGCATGTCTATTAGCCTACCTGTCTGTTTATCCATCTGTTGGAACTTGTATTTTGATAAGGTTCAGAGGTTCATACACAGCATGGAAGGAGATCTCACGGCAGGGTAAAAATGAGGGGGAAGGAGGGGCCTCATTGTACGTCTGGAGGTGCAGGAAGGTAAGTAATTATGAGGAGAAAAGAGAAAATGCTAACCCAACATGACTATATAGCACTTGGAAGGGATATGAGGACTGGATAGAAGTTAAGACAGTAGTAGTAGGCATCCTTCAGTCTAAGACTATGGAGTTGCGCCCTGACAGGGCGCAAAGCCTGGCTAGGTAGATATGGAGGAGAAGCTGTTACCCATGCAGCAGGTCCCCCCTCTCCACGTTGCTGAAATTATCCAATAAAAAGGCAAATGCCAATACACATGGTTCCAGCAACGTCGCAGGAGCTGCCAGAACAAGGTCGACGTCAACAACGAACTGCCTTAGGGGCTCCAACTCTGGAGTTTTCCTCGAGGTTGACTCCTGAAGCCTTTCCCCAAAAAAGGGGGATGGCCGCAAGGCAGCGGAGGTTCAAAATCAGGGTTTTCCTTCGCCTGGATGGGTTGCCTTCCCAGGCTATCGAGTCCCATCTACCCGGAGCAGCTGGTTTTAAGGCGCCAGAGGCACGCCCTCGCCCCTTCTCCTGTCGGTAAAAGCAGTTCCGCCGGACTTAAAGACTAAGCCACTCGTGCAGGCCAGGAGTTGGACTTGGTTGTCAGAGGCTATTGGAGACGCATGCCGTATAGGAGCATTTTATAGGTCATGGGAGCTCGTCCCCCATTACCACCCCCTGGCTATGACAACCCCTTTGGAACCTAAGTTAAAACAGTAGGGAAGCAGAAAGGCAAGAAACTAGTAACTACGCTAAAAGCATTGTATTTGTACACTAGGGCCACAACCATAGCTTTTGTGCGCTAGGGGAGACTTATGTACAAGTCTAGCGTTTTTTCTCGTATACAAAAGTATTGAACATTCATACTTTTGTTGGAAAACAATAATTTGGATCAACAGATTAAATGGGCTTCGTACGTTTTGGTACGTCGAAAGCACATAGATTATTTCACTTTGGTCCGTCAAAACACACGCGATGAGTAAAGCCAGTCCATAATGATTCTAGACAGCGGTGAGTAAAGCCAGTCCATAATGATTCTAGACAGCGGTGAGTAAAGCCAGTCCATAATGATTCTAGACAGCGGGGAGTAAAACCAGTCCATAATGATTCTAGACAGCGGTGAGTAAAGCCAGTCCATAATGATTCTAGACAGCGGTGAGTAAAGCCAGTCCATAATGATTCTAGACAGCGGTGAGTAAAGCCAATCCATAATGATTCTAGACAGCTGTGAGTAAAGCCAGTCCATAATAATTCTAGACAGCGGTGAGTAAAGCCAGTCGATGTGTGATCGACATATCTACACACTCACCCTCAAGATTCACCACCATCTGGACTGGGCGCCAGGGCGTCCTCAGGCTGGGAAGAGCGGCATGTGCGTCCCCATTGCCAGACATTCAACATTCAACGTTATGGTCGTAGCAGCCTCTCTTAATATCCTCTGATGCGACCTTTGGCTGGGAGGAGGGAGGCTGTGAGGTACCACATCTCATTCTTCTCCGGACTCATGTATATATCATGGGTCTTACTCAAAGAGAGGGGGGGGGGAGGACAGAAGGATGGGGGGAATATGTAATGGGATTGATGGAAGGAAAATGAATATGTATGCGCTATACACAGGTGTTGTACACCCTCTGGCAAAGATGCGATCAGAGTTTCTTCAGCTTCACAGCGGAAGGTCCTCAACTGTCTCACCTGTCTTGGATTCCCCACCTCTGCTACACTCCAAGAACATAGCTCTCTCTTCCAACAGGACGCAGCCCCGTGGCTCAACAGGACACAATTTAACCCTTTGTCCTAACAAGACACAGCTCTGTGCCAACAGGACACAGTTCTGAACCACCACAAGACACTGTAGCTCTCTGCATCAACAGATCCAAGCCTAGGAACAAACACACACAACCTAACCACGTTGTTGATGCTCTGTCATCAGGTTACGACGTCGTAGCTACGATACCTTTGTCGTTACGAAGTGTTCTGGCGGACACTTACTACATCTGCTTTGCTTGGCCAGAAGAGCATCATCGTAAGCCATAGTCAACTTCCTTCCGAATCGTCGAGGCAAACAACCCCACTGCTTGGGACGGTTAACGTCCCAGGGAGAACGTGGACGGGGGGGGGGGGGTGCAAGCTAACTGTTAGACAGGAGTTCCTCAAGGTGAATCGTTGACAGGAGTTCCCCCCCCCCCCCCGCCCCCACTTTTGTGTTTCTTTTCGCTAATGAGTTCATTAGGTAGGAACAGAGTAGCGGCAACGTTGGAGAAAGAAATAGGATAAAGGAGAGATAACAAGAAATATATGGGTAAGCATGAGAGAAGAAGTGTCCCAAGGTAGAGATTATGCATCTGACCGGCGCCCCAGCAGGGCGGCGTCTCTCTCTCCTGCTGTTTGTGTTGCTAATGAGTTAATTACCAGCGGAGAGAGAGAGTAGATAGCAATAGGCGAGGCTCGAGGGAGTGGATGATAGCAAGGGATATAACAGACAAGCTTGGCAATGATGGTAGAAGGCGAGAGCCCCAAAAGGGTAGCTCTTGTAGAAGGGGGCATTTATAAGTACCGGAACAAGAGGCGTGGTTAGGAGCTCTGAAATAAGGGAGGGATGATGAAGTTCTGGAAGGTAGAGGCATGGATAGAGCTCTGGAAAATGAGGGCATGAATAAAGGAAAGAGTTATCAGGGGAAAGCGCCAAACCATTAGGACAACATAGCACTTGGAAATGGGGTCAGGATAACGATTTGGGATGGGACGGGGAGGGGGGGGGGAAAGGAATGGTGCCCAACCACTTGGACGGTCGGGGACTGAACGCCGACCTGCATGAAGCAAGACCGTCGCTCTACCGTCCAGCCCAAGCACAACTAAACACCGTTCTGGAACAAGGGAACATGGACCCTATAAACGAAGCTCGACCCGAAGTCATGTTTAAGGTTAGGCTATTTAGGCGAGTACACAGGTGGCAGACGGACGGCGGTGCAAACCAATGGACAATGAAACGGAAGAGGAAAACAAAACACTTGGTCAAAATGGGGCACAGCAGATGAGGGAGGAACATCAATCATCGTCTCACTGTTCCTTGTTACGTTGTCATCGTCACTATCATCGCTACCTCGTCGTCATCACCATCACCATAAGTATCACTATCATCACCCTCCTCCTCCCCAACTCTCCTACCCCTTCTTCATGTTTAATTCTCCACAACCTTCCATTTATCAGGCAAGGGAAATGGGGGAGGGAGATCGTTGGGAAGGAAGGAGAGAGAGAGAGGGAATTATGGTCTGAGGGACAGGGAGGACGGGAGGAGAAGGGCAATAATCAGACCCCAGGACATGCATCATTCATGAAAGATATCAGAAACAGTCCTCGCTAAACGGATTTATTGAAAACCAATGTTCCAGTGTTTGGGAAAGCCGATCGCAGCGCCCGACGTTCCTAGAGAGATCTTACAGCTGATACACCGTCCTTGAGGGAAGATCATTCCAGTCTTCCAGTGCCTTTGAGGAAGATTATTCCAGTCTTCCAGTGCCTTTGATGGGAAGATCATACCAGTCTTTCAGTGTCTTTGAGGGGAAGATCATTCCAGTCTTCCAGTGCCTTTGAGGGGAAGATCATTCCAGTCTTCCAGTGTCTTTGAGGGGAAGATCATTCCAGTCTTTCAGTGCCTTTGAGGGGAAGATCATTCCAGTCTTTCAGTGCCTTTGAGGGGAAGATCATTCCAGTCTTTCAGTGCCTTTGAGGGGAAGATCATTCCAGTCTTTCAGTGCCTTTGAGGGGAAGATCAGTCTGGTCATCCTGATGCTACCCTTCCCTTGCCATCCAGTGTGCTCTAAGCATAGCGACAGGCTATCTCTAAGACCGGTGTAGGTTAGATAAGAGACTGAGTCAAGATAACACGCTTCCCTAAAGGGGTCAAGTGATCATGTTAAGAACATTTAAAGAAGGCGAACCTCATTCGCCTGTTATATGTCTCTATCCGACGGTATCCTTCGGCGGTTATGGAGACCACAGTGTTTCTTCTCTCTGCCTCTCTCCTTCGGGTGTCTTTATATATCTCTCCCTCGGGTGTCTTCTCTATGTCTCTTCCTTGTCTTTATGCTAAATGTCGTGTAATGTATGCTTAATTTACACTACTGGTCACCTGTTCACTCCAGTCAGAATTGTAACGATTTATGTAAGCTGTTACGAGCAAGACATCTGTCTGCCTCTCTGTCTATCTGGTAGATGATGGGTAGAAAGGCTTCGTGGATAGTGCCATCTCGCCCCCAAACTCTCTGACAACACCTGTCAATAGAGAGACCAACCTTGCCCCAGACAATACCTGCCACCAGAGACCAACCTTGTCCCAGACAATACCTGCCACCAGCGACCAACCTTGCCCCAGACAATACCTGCCACCAGACACCAACCTTGCCCCAGACAATACCTGCCACCAGAGATACCAGAGACCCACCTTACCCCAGACCTCATGACAACATCTTCCACAACAGATGTTGTCACCTCACACCTCACCCTAGACAACATCTACCACCAGTACCCCCCCCCCCCGGACAACACATGTGAGAAACATCCCAACCAACTGCACGACCCTTCCATAGCCTCAATTAGCCTGGACATAAAACATTAATGCGCTCAACAAAACAATTATCGAACATATGTAAATTATGTAAAACACCTTCTGAAAGTCTCTGTTCGAATTACCGATTAGAAAGGTCGAGTTTCGGGTAAAGAACGAGGGAGTCCGGATGTGCGGTTACCTCCGCCGGTGTAAACGAAATCTGTCCGGATTATTTATTCTATTTTGGTAGTAGAAATGTGTAATTTGGAATTTTTCAGGGTTTCAGAAGACACGGTGAGGTTTATAACATCAGATGGTTGAAGAATATGAGAAAGAATATGGGGAATGAATGTAGGAAAAAGTGTAGGGGGATGTATATGGGGGAGAGAATGTGGGATAAGAATGAGGGGAAAATAAAAGGGGGAAGATTATGGGGTGTTTTCTCAAACTATTCATTCCGGAGTGCTTCGATTTTTTATTTTTATTTATACTTTTTCAAAATTTAGTGTTAATTATTATGTATTTAATTCTTTATAAATTGTCATCTTTATCTATATTTCAATTATTATTTTATTTTCATTTAGTTTGGCAAATGTGGAATTGGTGAGGAACGCGATGCAAGCCTCCTCCCCTCACCCGTCTCCCTCACCCGGTCTTTCTCCCTCACTAGTCTTCTTCATCCTCCGTCCCCCCTTCTCCCCATCACCTTTGCTATGATTATACAGAGAAATGAACAAGGGAAAGGATGGGGTGGGGGGTAAGAGGGGGTGTTGGACGGTTATCATGGAAAGGGGGTGTTGGACGGTTATCATGGAGAGGGGGTGTTGGACGGTTATCATGGAAAGGAGGGTGTTGGACGGTTATCATGGAAAGGAGGGTGTTGGACGGTTATCATGGAAAGGGGGGTGTTGGACGGTTATCATGGAAAGGGGGGTGTTGGACGGTTATCATGGAAAGGGGGGTGTTGGACGGTTATCATGGAAATGGGGGTGTTGGACGGTTATCATGGAAAGGGGGGTGTTGGACGGTTATCATGGAAAGGGGGGTGTTGGACGGTTATCATAGAAAGGGGGGTGTTGGACGGTTATCATGGAAAGGGGGTGTTGGACGGTTATCATGGAAAGGGGGTGTTGGACGGTTATCATGGAGAGGGGGTGTTGGACGGTTATCATGGAGGGGGGGGTGTTGGACGGTTATCATGGAAAGGGGGGTGTTGGACGGTTATCATGGTGAGGGGGTGTTGGACGGTTATCATGGAGAGGGGGTGTTGGACGGTTATCATGGAGAGGGGGTGTTGGACGGTTATCATGGAGAGGGGGTGTTGGACGGTTATCATGGAGAGGGGGTGTTGGACGGTTATCATGGAGAGGGGGTGTTGGACGGTTATCATGGAGAGGGGGTGTTGGACGGTTATCATGGAGAGGGGGTGTTGGACGGTTATCACGGTGAGGGGGTGTTGGACGGTTATCAAGGGTACTGAATATTTATGCAAGGGGGGTGACACAGAGGGGGGGGGGGCGCTTATACAGGAAGAGGGCTATAATACAAGGGGGTTAGCTGAACCTTATGACGGATTGAGAAGGGCAGAACGGAAGAGAGACAGGTATAGTGTCGGGGGTGTTTAAAGGGGTGAGAGAAGGGGACACAAAAGAGTGTAAGGGGTGCAAGTAGTGGTGAGGGGAGGGGGCGACTAGGGGGGAATGGACATACTTGGAGAGGCGAGTGGGGTGAGCGGGGTGTCAAAGGTGCGAGCAGGGGTGACGTATGAGGGAAGGGGGAACAAAGAGGAGTAAGGGGAGGGGTAAGGAAGGTAGGGGGGGGGGGTGTCTGACACGTGGCAGGCCTCCCCTCCCCCATCGCAGCCACGTGCTCACTACCCAAATGTCTCTAATTGTTTCCCCCGCGGCCACCCCGTGTTGATCTTAGCCGCCCGCTGATAATTGTGGAGGGGGGGAGGCGAGGAGGTATAAGCTGAGAAGGCGGAGGAGGATATGGCACAGGTGGTGGGGGTGGTGGTGGCAGAGGGTGCGACACAGGTGGTGGTGGTGGCAGAGGGTGTGACACAGGTGGTGGTGGTGGCAGAGGGTATGACACAGCTGGTGGTGGTGGCAGAGGGTGCGACACAGGTGGTAGACGAGGAGGAGCGAGAAGATAGAATCAACGAAGAATCGTCAAGAAGAAAGAGCCAGAGACAGATAATAATGGAAAGAAAGCACTTACCAGTGGCATGATGAGCACCACCATACCACTATGAAGAGGGCAACGTCGAGTGGATGGAGGAGAGGGGGGAGGGCGCAAGAAAGGGGTAAAATATTGGAGGAAAGGAATGGGTGACTTGATGGAGGCGGTGGGAGAAACAGAGGACGAGAAATGGTAGAATGAGGCAAATGAAGGGGAAAAGAATTGCAAAAGAGACAGAAGGGAATGTGGAAAGAAGAGGCGCACGGATGAGGAAGATAAGAGACATTAGAGAGAAGAGAAAGAGGGTCTAAGACACAATGAGAAGAGAGAATGAAACAGACTGGAAATCGTATACGCATGAAAATAAGGTAAATAAAACAAAATACACCAAGAAACACTAATATAAAAACAAAGAAAACACTACAAAATAAACATTACAATCATCAACACAAGAAAAGCGAAACACGAAATAATCGCAAACAAAGACGAACAAGTACTCACAAAAGAGGGAGAACAGGTAGTGAAAGCTAATTAATAATAATTAGTAATAATTTGGGAGAAGAGCAAGGAAGGGTTGACGAAAGAGGGGAAGAGATAAGTGAATAACGATCACATGCAGCAATATGAGATTGTAGTGATGGTGTGGAAAACGGAGGGTGATAGAGTGAGCGAAATTTATAATACAGCAGGTTGATGATTCGGTGATACAGTATGATAATGATACAATAACTAGCGCCCTATCTTAAATCCTTATCCTTTCCAGTGTTATATAGTCGTAATGACTTGGTGCTTTCTCCTGATTACCTTACTTTACCCACCTTACCTTACCTTAGCTAAGCTAACCTAACCTCATAGGTAATTACCTATGAGATCACGTACAACAGTAATATACTTTGGACAATGTTTCAGTTGGCAAATTACAAGTATTTTATCTAAATCAAGATTTTTAATGTCTTTGATGATTGTAAATGCCTGCATTAAACCGCCTCAATAATTGTCACTCAAGACAAAATGAAAAAGGTCTTTTCAGCGTCCTTCATTGGCTATTTAGTAATCAAATGTCTTGTCAAACTCAGCCAACAGTTTCTAATGGCCGAATTATATTGCGTCTTCTTTCCTAGTTTACTGTCCAACATAACCCGTTATCACTATCATTTATGTCAATCAAGAAAGGAAAATTCCCCCTATGGTATTGGTGTACTGTTTCTTGCATATGGGGGTTGATGTCTCTTATCTAAAGAACTACACGTCCTGTTGTCTTCAGATAAGGGACTACCTGTTGCTTGCTTCCAGGTAAGGGCCGCCTGTTGTTTATGTCCAGATAAGATCTGCTTCTGGACGACAGCAACATTGCATGGTGTTACAGGCAAGATGCAGCTAATATTCCTACCTCGCGAAAGGGATATTTAGCCTATCCTGATAGTCGAGTCTACTAGCCTACACTAGTAAACTTTGGGTATTGGGCTCTGGACTGAAAAATGTGACAAACTAAATTTGATAACGGGAACAAAACATGACGCAACTGAAAACCTGGGAAAACTATTAATATAAAGATGGATAATAGACCACTCATAAAATTTTGGAACACGATTAACGCAGAAAAAGTGGAGTGCAAAGGTCAAGCAGAAACGAAATAGTTGCTCCTACAATTTCCCAATTTTGGGAAATTAAAGAGACAAATTTATTGAGCACTCTCAAAGCTTGTGTAAAGAAATCCTATTAAACAAGGTTCCAGGTACCCAAACTGGAACAGAACGGAGCTATCAGGAGAAAGCGCCAAGCCATTACGACTATACAGCACTTGGAAGGGATCAGGATAAGGATTTAGGATGGGACGGGGAGAGAGGATTAGTGCCCAACCACTTGGACGGTCGGGGATTGAACGCCGACCTGCATGAAGCGAAACCGTCGTTCTACGACCAAAAAATGGAAGATAAAATATATTCTGATCCTACCTGTGACGTTAGTTTCACATACAGGCTTCAAATTGGCAATCGTCATTTCCCTGTTGACCGATTCCTATTTTATCCCCCCCCCCCTCATTTTCCCCTACTTCCCCCCATTCCTATCTTATTCCACCCATTTCCTCCTAGCTTCACCCATCCCGTCTTTCTGTTAACCTTATTATATCTAGCTCATCATTCACCTCTCCCAACCCACCTGCAACTCTCCCAACCCACCTGCAACTCTCCCAACCCACCTGTCTTACCCCATACCCAACCCACAATCGCACCTTGCCCCAAGCCCAGCCTCTCCCTCCCTCTCCTCGTGATCCAGTTTGGCTGGTCGTGGCTTCTCCTTTCCAATATTTAGAGGAAAAATGAACAGGTATTATTGTTGGTGGAGTATGTCGATAGAATCAACATGATCACAGCATCATGGGAGAGAGAGAGAGAGAGAGAGAGAGAGAGAGAGAGAGAGAGAGAGAGAGAGAGAGAGAGAGAGAGAGAGAGAGAGAGAGAGAGAGAGAGAGAGCGTTAGGTGGAATGGAAGATGGAAAAAGGAAGAAGGAAGTAAAGAAGGCAGGGGAGGGAGGAAGGGAGAGGGTGAGAGACCCAGTAAAACACTAAACCAAACTCTACTGGCAGGCCACAACGGGGAATTACTCCGTTTGGGAGCTGCAAGATCCCCCAAACATTTCACCGACAGATGTATTGGCAAATCATGTTTTTCTGGAGGTACATAGAAAAATAGACGTTTGGGACTAGAAAAATAGTAACATGAAAAAGTTTTACTTACTCTGTGGAGCTGCATGCTTTGTGTGTGTGTGTGTGTGTGTGTGTGTGTGTGTGTGTGTGTGTGTGTGTGTGTGTGTGTGTGTGTGTGTGTGTGTGTGTGTGTGGAGGGAAGGAAAAAAATTACGAATTCTTGCTTTGATGGAGAAAGAGAGAGAGAGAGGGGGGAGTGAGACAGAAGGGAGAGTGGGGGGGGGATGGGAATTTGGTCCTTCCTTTGTCCCCTTCCCTTTCACCCCCTTCCCTTCCCCTTTTCCAATTCCTCTCCCACTTTCGCTACACGTGGTCTTGTTCTGCAATGAGATAGATGAGGTTTTTGTGTACGTGCTTGTGTATATCTCTGTCAGCATCTGTCTGGGAGTATCTCTCTCTGTCTGTGTGTTTGAGTACATCTGTCAGTGTGTGTATCTGTCAACCAAGACAGATACCTGGAGACTACAGTTTGCATGTGATTTAGAACTAACAAGATATACAACGAGCTGTGCCTAAGGTGCCAAACATACAAGCAATATGAGGAGAACGAAACATACAATAATTAATCCACTAATTTAACGGGGATTTTGGATCAAACAAACACCCAAGAATCAGGCAGGGGTGTGTATGTGTCTGGGGGGGGGGGGTGAACTCACCTAATTGTATTTGAGGGGGTTGAGCTGCTGCTGGTTGGTTGATGGTCTCTCAATCATCAATCAACTGGTGTACAGGTTCCTGAGCCTATTGGGTTCTATCATATCTACATCTGAAGCTGTGTATTGAGTCAGCCTCCACCACATCACTGCCTAGTGGATTCCATTTCTATAATTACTCAGACAGAGGAAAATAAATTAGAATGTCTCAGTGTCTCATTTGAGTACTCAGTTTTCACCTGAATCCTCTTGTTCGATTACCGCCCGTGATAAATTGTCTCTTATCTACACTATCAGTTCTCCAGATAATTTTGTATGTGGTAATCTTGTCTCACCTAACTCTTCTGTCTTCCAGCGACATCAGGTTTAATTCTTGTACTAGTCTGGAGGCATACCTCAGAATGTTCTCCAACTTCGTTTTGTGCTTGACTAGATATGGACTACACGCAGGAGCTGCATGCTCCAGGATTGGTGTGACATGTGGTACACAAGGTTCTGAATGATTCCTTACACGTATTTCTAAAGGCAGTGCTTATACTGGCCAACTTAGCATATGCAAAGTTGATGATATCCTTTTGACATGGGATTCAGGAGTCAGGTTAGGTGTAATATCAATCCCCAGATCTTTCACACTACCAGATTCTAGTAGGATTTCCTCTCCAATATATTTGACCTGCTAATCCCTACACCTGTTTTATTACTTTGCGCTTACTTGAATTAAACTCTAGTAGCCATCTCTCTCTCTCCCTCTAACTTTTCCAGCGTCGAGTGCTTCCATACCTCCAACTCCCTGTAAAACGCTGACACAACTTTCTGCTTGTCGTTCAACTCTCAAAATGCAAATTGACCTCCCTTTCAAAATATCACCCATAAGCCATTTCAAAAACAAAACCCTTCCCCCCAGCCCCAAACTCAGGAAAAAAGAAGGGAGAGATTTGCAAATGGGCGAAGCAGGCTTTCAATTTCCAGTTTTGTTCGGAGTTGGGCAAACGCAGTAGTAGTCTTGTGTGTGTGTGCGTGCGTATGTGTGTGTGTGTACTCACCTAATTGTGCCTGCGGGGGTTGAGCTCTGGCTCTTTGGTCCCGCCTCTAAACCGTCAATCAACAAGTGTACAGGTTCCTGTACAGTGTGTTCTTGTGTGTGTGTGTACTCACCTATTTTTGCTTGCGGGGGTTGAGCTTTGGCTCTTTGGTCCCGCCAAGGGTGTGCGTGTGTGTGTGTGTGTGTGTGTGTGTGTGTGTGTGTGTGTGTGTGTGTGTGTGTGTGTGTGTGTGTGTGTGTGTGTGTGTGTGTGTGTGTGTTTGCACTCAAATGCACTTCCCTACATGTGCTCTCATAGTCAAGCCTCTACTGATCCATACGAGGCAGCTCCTAATGACACCATGCTAGGCATCTCCTATTTATATTCAACAAAACTCATTCACATTTGTCTAAACTACGCTTGAAACAACCTAGCGATTGTGTGACAGTAAGAGCCTTCAGGAACGTGGACAAAGAAGCCTTCAAGACTCTACAGTGAACCTTCTCAAGACTCGCTACTCAACAAATGGAAACCCTTGTATAACCACAAGACAAAACTGGAACGCTTCAAGGATGCGCAACTAGGCTCGTTCCAAACCTTAAAGAACTGAGACAGGGAAGAAAGATCGAGGAAACATGATAATGGTATTAAAGATACTTACAGGAATATACCAAGTTGAGAGAGAGAAGTAATGTTGAACGTAAGGATCGACAGGAACGAGAGAACGTGTGTGAAACTGGAGACACAAATTATCATAAACTGTTCGCTTGTAAGAGTCGTAAATAACTACCTTGGAGTTACCTTGGAGTAACTCCAAGGTAACTTTCCGGGGCTTAGCGTCCCCGCGGTCCGGTCGTCTACCAGGCCTCCTCGTTGCTGGACAGGTCAACCAGGCTGTTGGACTCGGCTGCTCGCAGCTTGACGTATGAATCACATCCTGGTTGATCAGGTATCCTTTGGAGGTGTTTGTCCAGTTCTCTCTTGAACACTGCGAGGGGTCAGCCAGTTTTGTCCCTTATGTGTAGTGGAAGCGTGTTGAACAGTCTCGGGCCCCTGATGTTGATAGTTCTCTCTTGAACACTGTGAGGGGTCGGCCAGTTATGTACCTTATGTGTAGTGGAAGCGTGTTGAAATGTCTCGGGCCTCTGATGTTGATAGTTCTCTCTTGAACACTGTGAGGGGTCGGCCAGTTATGTCCCTTATGTGTAGTGGAAGCGTGTTGGACAGTCTCGGGCCTCTGATGTTGATAGTTCTCTCTTGAACACTGTGAGGGGTCGGCCAGTTATGTCCCTTATGTGTAGTGGAAGCGTGTTGAACAGTCTCGGGCCTTTGATGTTGATAGAATTCTTTCACAGAGTACCTGTTGCACCTCTGCTGTTCAATAATGAACTATAATGAATAAAACTATAATAAGATGAATAAATTGTCGATGCTACATCAGTGTTACAGAATTAGGGCTAAATAGCTGGCGATCGACCCCTGTATGCGAGTACATTCAGGCAAGTACATCAAGGTGAGTACATATACAAACACCACCTCCCTCCTTCCTCCCTCTAACTCTCACTAATTACATTTATTCCCCATCTTGGCATTTATCAATTACTCTTATTGGTTGATCAAGCAATTAGAGCATTAAAGACCATCTCGGAGGCAGGAGGCTGCTCCACGGAGCATAGCAGTAATTGAGGCAAAAACATTCTGCAGTAATCCTTTTCCCTACGATTTGTCTACTTCGTCTGTCCGTTCATTTGTCTCATTCGTGAGGGAGGGAAAGGGAGGGAGGCAGGTAGGGAAAAGAGAGGTTGGGAAAGGGAGGCAGAAAGAAAAAGAATTTCCGACCAGGAAGATAAGGAGGGAATAAAATAGAAGAGGAGATGAAGAAAGAGAGACAAACAGAGGGAGAAAGAACGGGAAGGTAAGGAGAACAATTGGGAAAGTAATAGTGTAGAGATAGTCATGGAGACCGGTAGGAAAGCAGGCTTAAAAGCAAGCAGGCAGGCAGGCAGGCAAGCAGGCAGGCAGGCCAGTAGGCAGGCCAGCAGGCTGTCAGGCAAGCAGACAGGCTAGCAAGCAAGAAAACCAGAAGACCTGTCCAATATAAATCATATAATTCTATGTGAACCAAGAACAAGGACCAAGGTGTGGACATAACGCGTAACCTTACACCAGAGAAGCCTCCCAGTTGTGCGGGAACTAGTGAACAGCTAATCCTTCGGTTACGTGGATTAAATGGCGTTCAGAACAAATATTCACCTACATGAGACTAGTGATAGAGTTCGCAGCTCCAGCGCAGAGTCCTCACCTGAGGACAGGTGCAAGAGTTTGCTACAAGGTTGGGCCAGGAACTAAGATAAGAACTATAAGGAAAACAGGCCACTAGATGTACAGAGACAGAAGTGAAATGGTTTGGGACAATCGACTTGAGAATGGTCCAGGACGGACCGAAACGTCGTCGTCCCTTCACCTTCTAGTGTGTGGTCTGGTCAAGGACTGGATATACTGACGGGTCAGGCAGGATAGTGATGGCAGACTGCGAATTCTTGGACTGCCAGGAGGCCTTTGATACAGTGCACCCTGGGAGACTGACTCAATAGAAAAGCTAAATGGAGTTGCAAGGTGATCCATTGCATATAGGAGTCGGTCTGACTTTTAGCACGAGCAAACGAGACGACTGCGTAGAACTTACGAGTTCCCTGAGAATGAACGAGACGCCTACGTAACAAGAACAGTTCAAAACAATTCGTTTAGAATCCGTCAGTTTTATTATCGTCTAAATTCACTGATCAACATTTTTAATGTGCTTTCTCCCTGAGTTTCTCGTCTGCCTCATTTGCATACTCACTTCCACTTGATTTATATATGCATATGTGTGTATAAATCTTCACCACATTTATATTCCGTTTTTCCAGGCTCTCGCAGTTTTGTGAGCCATTATTAATGTTCTCATATATATATATATATATATATATATATATATATATATATATATATATATATATATATATATATATATATATATATATATATATATATATATATATGTAGTGAATTGTAGAATTGTAGAGGGGGGACGTGGGGTGTATAACGAATGAATTAATAGTAATACGACGTGGTAGGTCGGTGGGGTGTGGGGAGGGTGTAGCCAGTTGATGAAAAGGTGTAGGGATGGAAGGGTGATGACGGGAGGGTTTAGGTGGTGGGAAGGGGCAGAGATGAGGATGCTGGAAGGGGAGAGGGACGAGCAGGGGGAGGGAGGGGGGGGGAAGGAAATACGGTGAGGAGATGGAGTTGCTAACACGCAAATTGTTCGATATTTCTCACCAGTTTATTGGGGTTGTGAGATAGGTGGGAGGCAGGGAGATAGGTGAGGCTGGGAAATAGGTGGGAGCTATGAGATACGTGGGAGACTATGGCAAAGTAGAGGCGTTAGACAGGAGAAAATAAGCAGTGCACAAAGTGTATAATACTTACCAAAAA
Source organism: Procambarus clarkii (assembly GCF_040958095.1). NCBI lineage: Eukaryota > Metazoa > Arthropoda > Malacostraca > Decapoda > Cambaridae > Procambarus > Procambarus clarkii. The sequence continues at coordinate 21,192,938 of NC_091237.1, read as the reverse complement.
GCCTTTACTTATTAACAAATACTAAAATGAGAGTATCATTAAATGTGTCCATACGCATTGGCAGCGTATGGACCTGGAGGAAAGGGGTGGAGGAGGCAGAGAGGGGTGGAGGAGGCACAGAGGGGTGGAGGAGCCATAGAGGGGGTAGAGGAGGTAAAGAGGTGAGAGAGGGGGAGAGGGAAGGACACAGCTGTGAAGGGATGCTGCTCAACGCCTCCCCTGGGGAGAGTAATTGATCATATGGTAATCTGATACACTCTCCTTCAGTCACCCCGCGCGAGCTAAACACCCCACCAATTAACCATCCTCCCTAACTACCTTACTACCCTGTCCCCTACAGCAGCTCTTACCCCAGCTGACGACCGGGTTCGCCTACAGCAAGCAAGTGGTTTCCAAGAAGCTGTGACTGTAAACCAGTCCAGATGAGGAGGAAGTTGTCTTAACCGGGTGTGTGAGGGCGCGAGATCAACACTGGTGAAGGAGAGTGGTGGCGGGCCTTGTGTAGGCAGGCCAGAAGGGAGAAAATACTGTGCCCTACGCGGACGCGGTCCACCGTAGGGGGATCATATTCACTTGCCAGTCAATTAAGTGGAAAATTGTTGGTCATATTTTAGCTGGCATATGCGACCCCCTTTCCCCCCCTCACTTCCCCTCCCTCCCCATCTCCCTATCCCTCATTTTTTGTCCCTCCAGTTCCTTCCTTCCTGTTGAGTGATGGGATGCTGCCAGCTACCTCGCTGGTGGTGTTGTTAGTATATATTGTATATTTTGGCATGATAAGGGGTGTTGCATGCTGGTGTTTGTTGCAGGGGGTTAAGGGGATATTATGGTGTCAATGTGGAGCAGCAACAGAGAGGTTATTTGAAGGGATTTCTACTTCGTAGTGAAACACTTGAGGTCAAATGTGTTGTTTGAGTTAACTCCTCATTTCATGTTCGGGGGGGGGGGGAGGTGGTGGTTCTAATGGTCGTTGGGCAGATAGTGGTGTATAGTGAATGTTAGGGTAATGGTGATGGTGCAGGGTAGTGGTGACAATGGTCGCCAGTATGGTGGTGGTGATAGCAGTGATGGTGGTGGTGATGACAGTGGTGGTGGTGGTGGTGATGGCAGTGTTGGTGGTGGTGATGGCAGTGTTGGTGGTGGTGATGGCAGTGTTGGTGGTGGTGATGGCAGTGTTGGTGGTGGTGATTGCAGTGGTGGTGGTGGTGATGGTGGTGGTGGTGGTGGTGATGACAGTGTTGGTGGTGGTGATGGCAGTGTTGGTGGTGGTGATGTGGTGGTGATGGTGGTGGTGATGACAGTGGTGGTGGTGGTGATGACAGTGGTGGTGGTGGTGATGGCAGTGTTGGTGGTGGTGATGGCAGTGGTGGTGGTGGTGATGGCAGTGGTGGTGATGTGGTGGTGATGGTGGTGGTGATGGCAGTGGTGGTGATGTGGTGGTGATGGTGGTGGTGATGGTGGTGGTGGTGGTGGTGGTGATGGCAGTGTTGGTGGATAACACTGAGGAAGAAACAAAGGATTTATAAAATATGTCAACAAAGGCATGGATAAACATGGGAGAATAATCAGGATATTGGGATAAACGAATAAACTTGGAGAAAGGGATGAGAGAAAATGGGAACACGAGAAGGGGGAGTAAACAATGATCTAAATAAGGGAAAGAAAAGGGATGATTGAGGGAGGTGAAGAGAGGGAGGGAAGATGACGAGTGAGGGGTGTGTTGGGGAGGGTGATAGAGTTGTGTTGGGGGAGGGGGTGGTGTGTTGGGGAGGACAGAGGAGTGTTGGGGATGGTGGTGGTGGTTTGTTGGGGGAGGGGGTGGTTTGTTGGGGGAGGGGGTGGTGTGTTGGGGTGGACAGTGGTGTGTTGGGGAGGACAGTGGTGTGGTGGGGAGACATTAAGGGAAATTATAGTGAGGTATAATGAAGGAATTCGGAGGAGGAGGAGGAGGGGAAGCAAGGAGAGGATTAAGTTGACAAAAAAGGTGAAGGGTGGAGGTGGAGTGGTAGGAATAATGGGAACATAGGAAGCGGTGATAAAGGGTAAACAGAGGTAGAGAGTGAGGAGAGGGAAGGTTGCAATATGGAACGCAAAGCGATATTTATGGATAAGAGGGTACGAAAAGCAGGAGAGGTAGGGGGAGAGATAGGGGGAAGGAGGGGTGGAGAAAGGATGGAGAAAGAAGCGGAGAGGAGCAAAAGGTGGAAGAAGGCGTGTAGGGGAGAAGAGTGGGAGGAAAGAAAAGAAAAAAAATAGGAGACACAGAGGGAGAGTGGTGGGAGGTAAAAGGGGAATAGGTAACCCAGACGAGAAAGGGAAACAAGAAGAGGTAAGAAGGGAAGGGGGGGGGGGGGGAAGGTAAGCGGACCTAGACTCGTGGACCTGGTTACTGCTACTGAAGCAGCGCTGCGCACTTGTTCGTGGTGACCAAAATGGCCTACCTGTGTGCACAGATTAACTCTGCATACCTTCTGTGTAGAGACTACAACAGTCCAGTTGATCACCGCCGTGCTGAGTAGTAGTAGGCGCTAATTAAATCTTTCAAATCATGTAATTAAGTGTTAGGTCTGCAGTTAAGCGTTTTCTCAGAATGTGACGAATCAGTGAGTCAGGCTGCGAGTGACAACATCAATTGACAGGCAAAACAAAAAGAGAAATAACACACAATAGAACAAAAATAAAAATAAAGAGCGAAACAATAACACAAGAGACACAGACAATAAAAATTTTAAATACATAAAGAGAATAATCCAAACGAGTCGACCAAATGTTTGTCAAATTTAGTTTGGTTTTCGTATCGGCTCCGGTCGGGCCTTGAGACTGACCGACGCGCCGAGGACGACGGAGGACACATAGCACAAAAATAATAACCCGGAGGTTACACACTCAAATCACAATAGCGTGATGCATCAAATGAACAAGTCCACAAGGGCCGTGACGAGGGTTCGAACCTACGTCCGAGAGTATCCCAGACGCTGCCTTAATCGACTGAGCTACGACATGGTTATAATAACCCGGAGAGAGGACATTCTCTTTCAGGGACAACGTCCAGCCCCGGAAATGTGATATAGAGTAGAATTGTGAAATTGTTTGTTGGTGTAGCGACGATCTGGAGAGGTAGATGGGTGAACTTAGTAATGACTCAATAGTAAGATGGTGGCGGATAGGTGGCATGGGATAGACTGGGTGGGTGGCAAGTTGCAAGGAGAATGGGCGTTTAATAACGGACTGAATGAGAGCTGGGTGGAGTTCTGAGCAAGTGGGCGGCGGCGGACGCAACGCTTCGTGGGTGGTAGCCTCGGAGTGTAGGTGGGTGGGGGAGCAATCAGGCTAGTTGGGGATGGTTGGCTGGGGACACAAAGGGTAGTTGAAGCAGTATGGCTGGCGACTCAGTCACGTGACAGATGGCCGGTGACGTCAGACCACTTCAGCCGTGAGTCGTCAGAGATGAGCGCAGAGATAATCACCAGTCATAGTAGCAGTTCGGGAAGGTTTGTGGGAAGGGATGGGAGAGGGAGGATTGTGAGAAGGGATGGGCGAGGGTGGATTGTGGGAGGGAATGGGAGACGAGGAGGGGGAGTGCAGGACGCTTATAAATCTGTATTAATTAAGAAATGGGTGAGGCTAGTAGCTGATAAAAAGAGATTGTTATTTCTGTCATTTATTTCTCATCTTCCATCTCTTTCTTTCAGAATGTTTCCAAAGAATTAAGCTGTGAGATGCTGCTAAAAATTTAAACCATTCTCCTCATATGACAGTACTTATAGTAACAATTTGATCGAAAGTACCAATATGTAGTGATGGACCACCAGAAAGTACCAATATGTAGTGATGGACCACCAGAAAGTACCAATATGTAGTGATGGACTACCAGAAAGTACCAATATGTAGTGATGGACCACCAGAAAGTATCAATATGTAGCGATGGACCACCAGAAAGTACCAATATGTAGTGATGAACCACCAGAAAGTATCAATATGTAATGATGAACCACCAGAAAGTACCAATATGTAGTGATGAACCACCAGAAAGTACGAATATGTAGTGATGAACCACCAGAAAGTATCAATATGTAGTGATGGACAACCACATCTCATTTTAACCTGGAAGATCTCATTTTAAAGCCCTGGATAAGACCAGTGGAAACTGATAAGATGTCTGATACCAACTCCACTGACAGACGTAATTGCATATCCAGGAGAAATAGATAACATGATGACCCTTAAAAGGACAAAATGTTCCCTAGATCTCCCTCTCTCTCTCTCTTTCCAGGCTATCAAGAGTCAATTCACTGGGTCCAGGCAGCTTCCAGATCAAAGCCCTTGGTTACAGGTTCTTGCATACTCCATCGCTTGCAGAACCGCTAATCTTACCTCGTTTATCCCAAAACCTTCGGATTTTTTTGTCAAGTTTCAGGGTTCTTTTGAAACCAAATGCATTTCCCCGATTTGTTGTCTTTTTCATATCCATTTTGATATTTCAATAGTTTTTCTAGAGCTATCTCGCTGGATCCATGGTCTATCTGGATCCATCTCTAAAGAAATTGTTCATTTAGAACCATCTTAGTAGACCATTCATCATTTTAAATCCATCTTGGTGGACCATTCATCATTTTAGATCCATCTTGGTGGACCAGTCATCATTTCAGATCCATCTTGGTGGACCAGTCATCATTTCAGATCCATATTGGTGGACCAGTCATCATTTCAGATCCATCTTGGTGGACCATTCATCATTTTAGAACCATCTTCGTGGATCATTCATCATTTTATATCCATCTTGGTGAACCATTCATCATTTTAGATCCATCTTGGTGGACCATTCATCATTTTAGATCCATCTTGGTGGACCATTCATCATTTTAGATCCATCTTGGTGGACCATTCTTCATTTTAGATCCATATCGGTGGAAAAATTTTCCTCCCACATCCAACACAGTGGGCCAATAGCTTTAAATCCAGTCTAGTGCTCTTCTAAGTCAATTATACAAAGCTACAAAACATTGGATTCCAACATATGTTCTTGAATTTATCAGTTCCAGCCTATTGTAGGAGCTTCAAATTGAGTTCGATGAGCCTTCGCAGCCATTAGGATGCGGACACTTCAGATCTATTCTATTTCAGTAATTTTACTTTCGATCAACATTTTCGAGGTTTTAAGAACAATTTCGTCGTCTCGTGAGCTTAATATCCTGTCCTCTGGTGTATAAACCTCGCAGACAGCCCATTCCTTCTGCGAATTTTTGAACCCTACAAAAATGATAGAAACTATACTACGGATGGATGATAGAATCTATAGTTACTATGGATGGATGACAGTATCTGTAGTTGCTATGGATGGATGATAGTATCTATAATTACTATAGATGGATGATAGTATCTATAGCTACTATAGATGGGATAGTAGTATCTATGGATGGATGATATTATAGTTACTATAGACTTATAGTATCTACAGTTACAATGGATGGATAATAGTACATATTGTTAATATGGATTGATGATAGTATATATGGTTACTAATTATATATATATATATATATATATATATATATATATATATATATATATATATATATATATAAATATATATATATATATATATATATATATATATATATATATATATATATATATATATATATATAGTATCTGTGGTTACTATGTATATATGACAACATATATAGTTACTATGGATGAATACCATCCACTCATGGTTCGCCTGAGTATCAGTTGTTAATCTCAAGAATTCAGTCAATTTCAGGTTGATTCGTCTGTTTCTGGATTTTGTGTTCAAATTTCTCCATAACTTAAGTTATAAGTTCCATACACTTCAGATGGTCTTCGCCGGATCTGGAAGGTTCCAGGTTCAATTCACCCGTTGAATCTCCCGAGTTGGACAGTTTGAACAAGGCTCTTCCAGTCCAGACTGTCCTGGGTCGTTCCAGACAACCTCAATATCTCGCTTGTCCAGCACCGGCACCCCCCCCCCTTCCCCCCCAGCGCTCCTCCACTTCTCTCTCCTCCTCCTCCTCCTCCTCCTTCACTTCCATCAAAGACTTTCCTCCAAACTTTTCCAGCAGTTGGGATCCGCGGCTTATTATTTCTTTGTTCCAGCGCGGGCCCCTAGAAGCAGGTAATGTCCAGCTGGTTCCCATGGCAACGCGTCGTTCCCGCCTCCGAACACTGCCTCTCGCTTCGACAAGATCATTCTACGAAATGATGGAGTAATTTACTGCCTCTGGAATTACGTTTTGCGGGCTCTGCCTTCCGCATTTCCAGCACACGGTTCGTGGGGCATTTCCAGCGTGATACCGAGCCCCAATGATGCGTGTTTATCACTGAAATAAATGATTATTCGTTGGGGTGAAATGGATGCAGGAACCTGAGAAACAGTTTCGGATAAGCTTAGATCGAAGGCCCTCGGCAGCTGCTGATGAGCAAGTGTCGGATTTTGACCTCAAGTGGACTTTCCATCATTACTCCCGCGCGAGGGAATAACAACCGTAGCGCTAGGGACAATAAGGTCTAACCTCTCGGGTTCTTCGGCGGAGCGTTTACGCCCTTAGCGACCGCCTGAACTCATAATCCGCAAGATTTAGATTGTCCAACGATCACAAACATTGCAACTATTTTGCCCTCAATTCTTGTTCACACAGGGGGCCAGGCAGAGGAGGAGCTGGTCGCTGCAATGCTTCCTTCTTTAATCCACTCGATATATATATTTTTTCAATCCGGATTCCATACCGTTCGGAGGAAAGCCATAATCCGGTAGACGACGGACGTGGAGAAACAAAAAAAATATATTATAACAATTGGATTACTTTTTTATCAGAAGGATACACAGACGGTTGAGGGATTAACGTGTGTTCGGTTTAGCGAGGTGGACGAGTATTTTATTTCGGCTGTGTTTTATATCTTTTATTGTTTCCCTTGTCCGTGGTGTGGTGGTCACGTGGTCTGACGTCATCACCCATGATGCCCCTCCTCCCGTCTCTCTCTCTCTCTCTCTCTCGGTGAGGGATGCTGAGTCTCCCACTGAGAGATGCTCTCTCTCTGTCTCCTATTCATCTACACACGCGAGCACAAATATATATAATAACACTTCGCAGAGTATACACAAACATGGGAACATAGATGGAAACAGAAGACCCACATGAGGGAGGGGAACGAACTATCAGGAAAAAGCACCAAGCCATGACGACTATATATATATATATATACACCACAAGGAATGGATCAGGATAAGGATTTGGGATGGGACGGTAACCTGTTCCATGTGAGTCACACGGACCTCAGACGGCAACCCGTCCTCTCAACGAATCAGTCGCTTTTCTTACGTTATCGTAACCAAAGCTCCAAATACAACATATTAACAAAAGTAAAGGTTCACAAACATTCACGTGTTTCATACATTTGTTAAGTGGGTTGCAAGTCAAGAAAACGGGTTGCAGAAAGAACTTTAGTGTAAAAATAGGAAACAAATGAACAGACTACTAAAGGATAAATTGTAAATCACAATATAGAAAAAGATGTTCTTAAATGTATAAGAACGACTGTCTGTCTGTCTGTGTGTTCGAGGATGAAGGCCAGACGGTGACTGTTAGCCCCATGCAACTCTCCTTGGTGGCTTGTGACAGTAGTGACTGGGTAGGTAGACATGGAGGGAGAATTGGAGGGATGGAGAGAAACTGAAAGACACCCGGGCACCGCCGAGTACGTCCTCTAGTAAGAACATAAGCCTACAGAAGGCTTTTATTGGTCCATACGAGGCCGTTCCTATTTATAACCACTCAACTGTTCATATACAAGTCTAACCTACGTTTGAAACAATCCAGCGATCCCACGGTTGTTATGTTATCCGGTAATTTGCTCCATAAATCAACAGGCCTGTTTCCAAACAAGCATTTACCAAGTTCTCCCCTAAATCTAAACTTACATAGTTTACATCCATTGTTTAGAGTTCTGTTTTGCGTTGTTATAAGACAAATCTGTAATATTTTATATGTAAATTTGATATAACAAAGAGTGAACACCAATTGCATTAAATTACTGATGGTCGAACGGCGGGGCTTGCGGGCTGGCACTCGACCATGCAAGAACATCTAAGATGCATATCTTGGTATACAAACACAAATGCAGTATGGATGCGTGTATGTGTGTGTGTGTGTGTGTGTGTGTGTGTGTGTGTGTGTGTGTGTGTGTGTGTGTGTGTGTGTGTGTGTGTGTGTGTGTGTGTGTGTGTGCGCGTGTATGTATACGTATATATATGGTCCATCTTGCCTAATGGCCAGGCTTTGTTAACTGTCTTGTTAATGCCACTTAACTGTCAGATGTTAATCACATTAACATTTTATATTGCTAAAAAAATATAATTTTACATAAGCATTCTTTGATCTACGGAATGCAACAATTTTGATTAATAGGCTATTTAGGTTAGGTCTCATTGCTAAGTTTATTTTGACTCGAATTAATACCCCCCCCCCTTTCCAGCTCTGTTAGACCAGGAATTTCCTCTCTGGATCATAGCGTTGATTTGCTGGAACAGAAAACTGGCTTCTGAAGGCATCCTTCAGCAGACTTGGTATGTACTCATCTAGTTGTGCTTACCGGGGTAGAGCTCTGGCTCTTTGGTCCCGCCTCTCAACCGTCAATCAACTGGTATACTGGTTCCTGAGCCTACTGGACTCTATCATATCTACATTTGAAACTGTGTTTGGAGTCTGCCTCCATCACATCACTGCTTAATTCATTCCATTTAGTAACTACTTTTAATGTGTGTGTGTGTGTGTGTGTGTGTGTGTGTGTGTGTGTGTGTGTGTGTGTGTGTGTGTGTGTGTGTGTGTGTGTGTGTGTATTCACCTAGTTGTGTTTGCGGGGGTTGAGCTTTGCTCTTTCGGCCCGCCTCTCAACTGTCAATCAACTGTTTACTAACTTTTTTTCATACCACACACACACACACACACACCCTAGAAAGCAGCCCGCAGCAGCTGTCTAACTCCTAGGTACCTATTTACTGCTAGGTGAACAGGATCACCAGGGGTGAAAGAAACTCTGCCCATTTGTTTCTGCCTCTGCCGGGGATCGAACCCATGTATCCTTGGACCTTAGGACTGCGACCCAGAGTACTGTCCACTCAGCCGCCAGAACTACGCGCGCGCCTGAAGAGAGAGACACTCACAAATTAAAAAACACACTCACTGAGTGAAGACACACACACACACGCCGTTCAGACCAGCTCAAGTTCAAGTTTTTGCAACAGGTCCCTTGCAAATGAGTTCAAACAGATGGTGTAAAGATTTATTATATGATAAGAGATACCAACATCAAGCGAGGTGGGTCTCAGTGATCGCGGAGTGAGCAGACTGTGATCACAGACCATCATTGTTAAATTGTTAAGTAAATCATGGGCTTAGGTCTTCAAAACCCGGGCCAGGATTGGTCAAGCACTTTACGTGTTCATTTGACGAAACCGATACATCTTTCCCCCGATCATGGCGACTTAATCTGTATGTAACAAGCAGTTTACAAGCTTGGAAACCTAACAACCGCAGTTTTATTATTGTTATAAACGACCTCGTAGTGATTCGGAGCTCATAAACCTGTACTAAATACAGACTAAGCCATGGTGATAGAGGAAAGATGTACAGGTTTCGTAAGAGGATACTTAGTTCCTCAGTAAATCCTGCCATTTGCCCCTTGCTACTAATGTTGACATCTTATGAGACCCACACTTAAAAGATACACACAAAATCACCAGGATCCAGATTACCCACCCTAAACCCCCAACCCCACTAAACCCCCACTCTAAGATGACCTTCACGTCATTTGGAAAAGACATTGCGACAAAAGAACCATCGTTCTAAGATGGAGAACGGATGGGATGTGGGACTGGTTAGCAACCAAGGTGAAAAAAGCACAAACATTTTCTTGGAGTGCTACAGGATTGTACTCTGTCTCACTCAGAACACCATGAACGTGTTATCTAATTTCTCTGAGCATTATAACAAAAAGTTATCACCCACTTTGTACGCTTTGTCTAGATACTGGAAGTTAACTATTTACCAGTAGACGAACCCAATGCCGTGATGTCACTGGCACTCAGTACGGTCGCTGGTAACTCGCACACTCTAGTCAGACGCCGACGCTTAAGCACTCATTGTAGGGGCGGAGTAGTCTAAATTATTAACATCTTTATTGACAAAATTAATTATAATTTTGGCTAATCTGAGGATTTCAATTAATTCTCATTAAAGTGAGGATAATGCTGGTATTCACTGTCACGCAGGACAGAGTCATACACAAGACAATAAGTCTAAACTGTAGGCTGAAGCACATGTAGTCTAAATGGCTCTTATGACATCCTCTTTGTTATGTCAGAGGCTTCAGTGAGCCTTTCATTGTATATCATTTTCCCTATAGACAGTACCAGTAAAACACTACTGACAGAGCAGAGACAGTACTCGAACTGCAGTACGGACAGAGCAGAACGAGTACTCTAACTGAACAACGGACAGACGCCCAAATCAATACACTAACAGCACTTGGAACACACAAAATAAGCAGTAGACAGAACGCACGAAACCGTGACGAACCTTTCGCATCTATTTCTTCACTTTCCAAAGGCCCAAGAGGGTAATTCCCAAGATTTGGGACCTGAAGCGCCGTGATCTCCACTCTGGAAGGCTGAGTACCCACCACACAGGAACGGACAAAAATCTGATCAGATTCTTATTGGGTGACAACTGACGTGCTCCCTACCGCGAGGTGAGGGTCTTCAAGATGCCGGAGTGTTTTGGTACTGGCAGAGCGCGTGTTGGTGTTACACTTAAATCCCTTGTGGGAAGGGGGGGGGGGGGTCAAATTCTGGAGAAATCAAGCGTGTCATTGTTGGTGTGTGTGTGTGTGTGTGTGTGTGTGTGTGTGTGTGTGTGTGTGTGTGTGTGTGTGTGTGTGTGTGTGTGTGTGTGTGTTTAGTTTGAGCTTCAATTCATTGTCTTCCATTTTCACTTTAGATCGACTGGTATAACTATGTTTAACCATACTTGAACGGAAGCTTGTCTTCAGGTCCCTTCACTCCGGTGCCCACCTGGAGTCACGTCCTTCAGAGATGACAGATTCTTAACCTTCATGTAATCCCATTTTCGACTGTTTCTTAAAGAAATCCATATTGAGGTATGGGAAAACTAGAGGCCTCTGATGCAAGCCGAGGCTCACACTAAAAGGGATTTCAATAACCAATAGACAAGTCAGTAAGTAGTTTAGGCAGAGCTGTGATGGTGAATATGTGGAGTGAGGGTTATTGGGGTAATTGATAGGTAGTTTGTGAAGGCTCGGGGCTTAGGAGCTAGTGTTCGACCTGCAATAACATAAGCCATACAAACATACATACGATTGCTCTCTCTCTCTCTCTCACACACACACACACACACACACACACACACACACACACACACACACACACACAACCTTAAATCTGCATCACATTGGTGTGTCATTTGTGCTACAGCGTTGCCAAGTTTATGACGGTGGCTGGAGCAGTCATGCAATGATGTTAAATTTAGAGTTACATTGTTGCCGGCTCAGTGTGTCGAGTTATGCATGACATGTTAAATCCTGCTTTAACATCCGCTGTAATTGTGGCTTCAGTGAGGAAAGGGTATTATTAGAGGTGTCAATTGGGAATATGGTTGAGTATACAGAGCTTGTATGAATATACACCAACAACCAGTGAGCAGGAGGGCTGTTTCAGGCAGCAAAAAATTATATTTAAACATATTATTATTATTACTATTATTTTTTATTATTATTATTATTATTGAGAAAATTCTATTGAAAATGGCATCGAGTTGATACTAAATCAAATGTTAACACAACACCCGCGTTAACGGAATCTTCATCCGTTAAAATTGCATCGTTATAATAGAAATGAAAGCTACATAATACTGACGTTTTCTACACATCGTCCTTGATAGGTTAAATGGGTTCGTAGGCTTCCGGTCAGACAAAACAATTACAGTTTTAACGTTGTGACAAAGGTAAGAAGCGTCTATCTTGTGGATGATGTTAGGAGGATCATCCACCAAAAAATATGAATAGGGTCTAACACCTGAGAAAAGTTTCTACCACTCTACGTCATCCCTACTGCATAATCCTAACCTAACCTGTGTTTTTAGTGTGGGGGACGAGGTGTGTGAAGTCACTGTGACGTCACAGTGTTTACGCCTGTACAGGTTTTAGACCCCCACTGAGAAAGACAGGAGTAGTGACACACCTTGCCTCTTACCAGAGATGGAGTCCATCCTCAAACCGCATTTTGTCTACAGGGAAGAACTAGAGATATACACAGCCCGCCCTCACAATGGTCGTATGTGTTCGTTGATTTAGGACCATCACCATCATTCCAAACTAACGCTGGTCTTAGTTATGGATGAGAGAGAGAGAGAGAGAGAGAGAGAGAGAGAGAGAGAGAGAGAGAGAGAGAGAGAGAGAGAGAGAGAGAGAGAGAGAGAGAGAGAGAGAGAGAGAGAGGGAGGGAGAGAGGGAGAGAGGGAGAGAGGGAGAGAGGGAGAGAGGGAGAGAGGGAGAGAGGGAGAGAGATAGAGGGTGTTGCCTGATCAGCCGACATCACCCATCAATTACGTGATGTTCCACACTTACTCCACATTAGCGCCACACAAACGGTCGACCTCCAGCCATAATGCCGCAATCTAACCTTTCTGCGATGAACAAATCAGAAAGGCAGCGTCTGGGATCCTCTCAAACGTAGGTTCGAACCCTCGTCATGGCCCTTGTGGATTTGTTCATTTGAGGCATCACGCTATTGTGATTTCTGAGTGTTTTTCTGCGATCTTGTTGCTTCTTAGTTACATGTGACATATATAAACCACATATAACTGCACACTCTCCTTAAACCCCTGCTAGAGCACCCTCATCAAGGCTAAACTCACATAGAGCTCATAGTTACTGCTTAATTCGCGCCGCTAGTCTATTGAATGGCTCTATTGTTAATTTAAAGCGAATCTTGCATTAAGAATATTGCAAAGCGGGTTTAAATTCCCGGTAAAATCACAACCTTATCGCCTAAATCGTCAAATTATCTCTATAATCGGCAAGTTATCGCTAAGATCGTCAGGTTATCGCTAAACTCGATAGGTTATTGTTATAATCATCAGGTTATCGCTAAACTCGTTATGTTATTGCTAAAATCGTCAGGTCATCGCTAAAATCGTCAAGTTATTGCTAAAATCGTCAAGTTATCGCTAAAATCGTCAAGTTATCGCTAAAATCGTCAAGTTATCGCTAAAATCGTCATGTTATCTCTAAAATCGTCAGGTTATCTCTAAAATCGTCAAGTTATCGCTAAAATCGTCAGGTTATCTCTAAAATCGTCAAGTTATCTCTAAAATCGTCAAGTTATTGCTAAAATCGTCAAGTTATCTCTAAAATGGTCAGGTTTTCGCTAAAATCGTGTCACACGCAAGTCAGAGAGAGATTTCCGACCCTAAATTCTACTCTATTCAGCTCTGAATATTTCTTACTCCATGTCAGTTTTTTTCGCTTCACCTCACTACTTTTATCAGGGTGAATAATCGAACATTTATTTTCCCTGTTGCAAATCTTCCTGCGAATTTGCAACTCATCACGAGGGCTTTTTTTGGGCGGCAAGCTGGCTTTTCAGGGAACAGTCGCGCTATTTGTCATTGTTAGTGGTTCCTCGTTCGTTATTTTTCGTGTTCTCTTGTCTCTCTTGTTATCATATTTTGTTGAAACGAGCTGTCGGAGGAGTGTCTTGTGGCTTGAGGTGTTGGAGTGTGCTGTGGCTTGGGGGGGTTTGGAGTGTGTTAATGTGGATTAGTGTCATATAGCGTGGTTTTGGAGCATTGGAAATGAGTGGTTAGTGGTGGTGTTTGGTTGTTTCTGATAGCGGTTATTGGTTAGGTTAGTGTGGTGGTTGCTGCTTTGTGAGGAAAGTGATGGTTCCCGGTGGGTCGTGTGGTTAACAATGATTCATTCATAGTGCAGAGAAAATAGTACTTGATTAAAGTAACTTATGTATAAAGACTTTATACCAATCGACTTGAGAATGGTCCAGGACGGACCGAAACATCGTTGTCCCTTCACCTTCTAGTGTGTGGTCTGGTCAACATTCTTCAGCCACGTTATAGTGACTCATCGCCTGCACTTTATACCAAATACAAACAGCACACCTGAGTACACACACACACACACACACACACACACACACACACACACACACACACACACACACACACACACACACACAAACACACACACACACACACACACACACACACACACACACACACACACACACACACACACAGGGAGGCCGGTGGCCGAGCGGACAGCACGCTGTACACGTGATCCTGTGGTCCCGAGTTCGATCCCGGACGCCGGCAAGAAACAATGAACAGAGTTTCTTTCATCCTATGCCCCTGTTACCTAGCAGTAAATAGGTACCTAGGAGTTAGTTAGCTGTCACGGGCTGCTTCCTGCGGTGTGTGTGTGTGGTGTGGAAAAAATAGTAGTAGTAGTTAAAAACAGTTGATTGACATTGAGAGGTGTTGTCGAAAGAGCAGAGCTCAGCCCCCGCAAGCACAACTTGGTGAATACACACGCACCCGCACACACACACACACACACACACACACACACACACACACACACACACACACACACACACACACACACACACACTCCAAACAGGTGATGGACGTCACACAGGAGTAGAGGTAGTGTATAACACATTAAAACATCATCAGAGCAGCGGCCTCGGTGTGTTTAAACAGAATAAGCTGTCTTTAACCTCTATGCTAGATGTTACCTATAATAATCATAATAATAATAATAATAATAATAATAATAATAATAATAATAATAATAATAATAATAATAATAATAATAATATAGCTTTCTATGAAATAAATATTAGCATTAATTATAATTATTTTCTATAATTTTATTATCAAAATTAACTATAAAAAACTATGATACAAAAACCATAAATAATAACCAAGGCAAATTGACATGAATTACAACATTTGAGAAAAACGAGGGAACATATTTCATCAGGAATTTGATGATACTGACATTTAATTAATAAACACATACATTACTTCTATGGTAATAGGAATTTGCATAACTATGAGGATACGAACGAGCGATGAAAAAGGGTGTTTACCCCTCCTCCCCCCCTCTCTCTCTCTCTCTCCCTCCCCCCTTCCCCTCTCCCTCTCTCCCTTCCCCCCTCTCTCTCCCTCACCCCCTCCCCGCCCCACGAACTATCACTGGCCAGCGATCGTGGACAAGCCGGAATATTTTTCCATAAAATTGAATGCGTTATGCAGTTGGAAAAATCTATGTTTGAAATGAATGGGATGCGTAATGAATACACGCATTGGGTAGGTATGTAGATACATGACTTTTAAACGCACATACATGGATATATATACATGCATGTACAATGCATACTTGCACATACATACATACATACACGCAGAAGTTCTATTCAGTAGCATAGGATGGATGGGAGAAGATCCTTTGACTATAAAATTGAAAGACCTGGAAGTAAACATCACCCCAAGATGAGTGCGAGACGCAAACACACGCATCATAACACCAGCAACATATGCCAGGCGCAAACATGTGCAGCAACACACGCCACACCGGCTAACACCTGTGTGTCCTCCAGAAACCTGGACAAACCTGTCTTCGGGTTCCACACACAACTCACGGAGTGGGTCTCACCAAGTGGGTCTCTTAGGTGAACTTGATCCCACACGAAAGTTATTTAAGAGTCAGAGTCAATATATCATTTCATATGATTGTGAACTACTGAACCTGTAAACAAATGTTGAACCTGGTAACCTAAACTGTAAATAGAGAAACTTCGTTTTGTCGGGGTCTAGAAGTCTGAATGTATGTATGTATGTATGTATGTATGTATGTATGTATGTATGTATGTATGTATGTATGTATGTATGTATGTATGTACGTATATATATATATATATATATATATATATATATATATATATATATATATATATATATATATATATATATATATATGTCGTACCTAGTAGCCAGAACTCACTTCTCAGCCTACTATTCAAGGCCCGATTTGCCTAATAAGCCAAGTTTTCCTGAATTAATATATTTTTTCTAATTTTTTTCTTATGAAATGATAAAGCTACCCATTTCATTATGTATGAGGTCAATTTTTTTTTATTGGAGTTAAAATTAACGTAGATATATGACCGAACCTAACCAACCCTACCTAACCTAACCTAACCTATCTTTATAGGTTAGGTTTGGTTAGGTAGCCGAAAAAGTTAGGTTAGGTTAGGTTAGGTAGGTTAGGTAGTCGAAAAACAATTAATTCATGAAAACTTGGCTTACTAGGCAAATTTGGCCTTGCATAGTAGGCTGAGAAGTGAGTTCTGGCTACTAGGTACGACATATATATATATATATATATATATCGAGGTCTCCACGAGGTGGAACTATTGACCCTCCCCAGGATGCAACCGCACAACTGTTGCCTAACACCCGGATACCTATTTACTGCAAGATGAATAGGGGGCATTAGGGGGAATGAAATGTGTCAAACCATTTCAGTTCCGCCCGGGAATCGACCACTGGATCCCGAAGATCTCGAGTATCACAATCGAACCCCATTGTGAGTAGAGAACGAAGCCCTCAACCAAGTGTTCTTCAAGACGTATCTAAGAAGTGGTGTCAGCACGCGGTGGCGTATCGTGCAATAGCGTAAATGGAGACAGTTGTGGGCAGCCAGACACGCCACAAGGATAGCAGCAGTACGATACTGGACAGTATAACGGACTACGGTCCAGCCGAACACACGACGGTTCGGTAAAGCTCGTTTTCCGTCGTTGAAACCGTACATGTCATTAGGTTAGGCTGTATTAACTTTGGTTGCAACAATGTTCGATCCGTTAGGTTAGCTTAGGTTAGGTTTTAAAATTCGTTGGTGGACCCTGTATGGCATGGCATCTTGGTGAGCATGCTGTATGTGCATGACACCCTCGGGAGCATGCTCTATGAGCATGGCACCTTCAGCAGTATGCTCTACGAGCATGGCACCCTCGGGAGCATGCTGTATGTGCATGGCACCTTCAGCTGTGTGCTCTACGAGCATGGCACCCTCGGGAGCATGCTCTACGAGCATGGCACCTTCAGCAGTGTGCTCTACAAGCATGGCACCCTCGGGAGCATGCGCCATGAGCATGAGGCCACCACCCCGCTAAGCTTAAACTACTCGGTGCCACAGGACGGTCCTGGCCACTGCTGTTAATTGCGAGTAATTCGGGAGCAGAGTCGTGTTGTCTCCACCAATAACAGGCCTTAAAACACAAATTAGTCTTGTAATGAACGCTGCATTGACCGAAGTGTTGGAACAAAAACCTCTGGGCTGTTCTCTCTCAACAAAGGTCCCTCATCCGTCAGGTCCCAGACCCAGGGGAAAAAACCTCAGAAGCTGCAACAGAAATATCTGAGAACGCGACACTTTCTTTCTTAAGTTTTTTCCCCATCAGTTGGACATTCCTGTACCAGAAAAAGAATAATTTTATACGGGGTTGGGGAAAAATCTCGTCTGGTGGAGTAATGAAATCTGCAGCTATGTCAGCCCAAGGACGACATGCAGGCCAGTAGCGCTGTCAGCCCCCAGGGACGACGCGCAGGCCCAAAGCTGACAGCCCCAGAGAGGACGGGCGGGCTGACGGGCGCCTGCCTGACAGCCCCCAGGCTGATCGTCGCTGACGGCAATACAATACAACACCTTCTCCTGGCCGGCCCGTCGCAGCACCTTGCTAATATATGCAAAGTCGTATTTCAGTTTTTATACTTTGACACCAAATTGGATGGAGAAAACATTATTGAATTTCTGTTCCCAATTAGGAGCCGAAATTCGATAAAGTGTCGTAATTTTCATTATTTTTGTGTGTCTCTTTTTTTCACTTTGGAGAGTTAGCGTCGTTGTTCTTGAAGCAGAGGCCCTGGAGTGGCCGACCCAACTGGCCTCCCTGGCGGGATACTTTACCTGCCTTGGCTGTATACCTCCCCCCGGCTGTAAAGTATACACTCCTGGTATAGTATACAGCCAGGAAGGTATGCCTCCTCTGGAAGATCCGTGAACAGCCATGATTGTGATAGGACCTATGAACTGATCCCGCAAGATCTGAAGCTTGTGAAGCCAGTGGTAGGACCAGTTAACTACCTGGTCTATCAGGGCCTGTTAACTACCTGGTCTATCAGGGCCTGTTAACTACCTGGTCTATCAGGACCTGGTAACTATCTTGGGTTCTTTCTTAACGTTCTAAGAAAGGTTCCTTTCATAGTTTCTTTAGGCTGGTCTCATTTGCCGGGAGGCTGAATTTAATGCTCTTCTCATAATCTGTGTTTCCCGATGAATTGATACCTGCTCCAGAGATTACACTTAGTTGTTACAGCTTTGCATTGTCTGTATCATCTATCTAGTTTTCTTTCCCCTTGACAAGGAGTTTTGAACAGGACCAGTGATAAAATTTGTGAACTTTTACTATGAAGCTTCGATATTAACTCTTATTATTACTATTGTCTCGTATTAACAACCTCCGGGAGATATTTTGTACTTCATCTCTCATTCTATGATTGTCTCCTCGAAGGAAATCATCGTCCTGGACCTTATGAGATCACATGAAAGGGGCGAGCTTTCCTTACCTGGATTTGATCGACTATGCCCCTCCTTTGATGCTAATGGGATTAGTAATGTTGATCTTCTGATCAACAAGATCTTGCGTGTCGTTACCTCGGGGAAGCTCTATTATATGCTGTGTGAGAAAGGAGGCCTCTACCTCCTCGCCCACTGTGCGTCTAAATTCTCCCACGTACCCCTTATCCGCTCTTGTGCCCTACGTGCGTCATCCCTTCTCACCCCTCCCCTAGTTACCCTGAGGGAGAAGCAACACCCGGAGGCACCAGGGGCCCCCGAGGCACTCCTCCACAAGGGGTGAGGAGGATAATCTCCCACACTGTACTTTCCCACACCTTGTGACATATTGGATTGTTTTCCAGTAATGTTGTTTGCTAACAAGCCGAATTTTCCTGAAATACTGTATTTTCCCCATTTTTTTATTATGGAATGTTTGAGTTTTAACTTATATATTATTTTGCTTTTTTTTTTTTTAACTAGAGTTAAAACTAAGAATTTGACAATAGCAATTTGATCACACCTAACCTAACCATAGTATAACTAACTCAGAAATTCACGTTCTTAATACAATATATAATATCAATTGAAATAAACCAATTTCGAAAGAAATATTTGAAAATAGCGAAAATCGCTCTGATTGTTAATCAAATCGTGCTTATATATATATATATATATATATATATATATATATATATATATATATATATATATATATATATATATATATATATATATATATAAAAAATAAGCAGCTATAAATGTACCTACGCAATGTACCTACATTTAATTTTACGTTCATCTAATGTTGAGTTCACTCCTCTAACTCTCCAGACTGACTTTCCAAGGAATGAAAATGCTCCCTTAACTCTACATACAGACCTTCCAAGAATGAAAATGTCCCACTGCATATCCAGACGAACTTTCAAATGGTGAAAATAATGATTATATTTTAAGGTTAATTTTGCAGTTCCCCTCTGGTGATTGTTGTACCCCTCCTTCGACAGCGCCTGTCGACTCTCCAACAGCGCCTACCGAGTCTCCAACAGCGCCTACCGACTCTCCAACAGCGCCTACCGACCTCAAACAGCGCCTACCGACCCTCCAATAGCGCCTACCGACCCTCCAACAGCGCCTACCAACCTCCAACAGCGCCTACCAACCCTCCAACAGCGCCTACCGACCCCTCCAACCCCCCCCCCCCCGACTGCGCCACGGCCGCCGACGAAACATCAGGACCATAACTAAGTGAAGCGGCACCTGTCGCTGTCTTTGATCGGTGGGGCGCGCTAATCGTTCAGGTCTAGTAACTCAGTGTGGCTAACCCGCTCCAGGCGGCCCTCTGCCACATTGGTCCTGGGAGGGGGAGGTTTAGGGGGAGGGGAAGGCCAGGCTAGCAGAAGGGGAAAGAGCAATGGGGGAGGCGTACGTTTGAGGTGATTGAAAAATAGGGAGGGGGGGTAAGTCGGAAGTGGATGAAAATGGGGAGTGGTGAGTTGAAGGTGGAAGAAAATAGGGAGAAGAAAATTGGAGGAGGTTGAAAAATAGAGGTGTGTGTGAGTTGGAATGCCTATTTTGGGAAAGAGGGAGGAAGAAGAGGATAGAGAAGAAAATATAGAAGAATAGGAAGGAATTGTAAGCTGACGTTGGACAAATTTCGATAAATGAATGTTCACATTGTGACCAAATATATTAGAGTTTAGATATATATATATATATATATAAATAGGCCTAGCAATAGGTCGTCAGCTTTTTTCCAGTATTCTTATGTATCCAGGAATATCTATTCCTGGATACAACGTGCTATTAAATATCTTGATAAAAGTGTTTATTTTTAATTCTAGTTTTAATAAAATGATATTTAATGCTATTTCATACAATCCATCATATAATTGTATAGAAATTTTATTGAAATAAGTAAAACTCACATCAAACGCAGTCGGAACTGTTTAGGTTTTGATTTTGAAGCAATATTCTAAAGTTATCGATGCAAATCATTACAGTTGTAGCTGGAGTGTTTGTGAACAAGCTAAGACAATGTTCGGAAGTCGAGGGGATGGAACAAGTTAGTTTCAAGACGACTTCACAGTTCACCAAATTGTTCACATTATGCACCATATGTGCCATTTGACAGGACGCACGTTTTTCGTTCATCAGCAACCCAATATGTATTGTATTTACATACACAGTACCATGTGCTTCTCTACACGACCACTTGAAATTTTTTTCAATAAATGAAACATACTAAACAAAAAAATCAAATCAAATATCCTTCTGTAATTGGTGCGTCAAATACGCCTGAAAATAAGCAACTTAATTAAAATTAAGTATTTTTTTTAAGCACATTAAGCTCACTGATTCATATATTAGAAAACAGACTTAATTAATTGATTAATGATACAGATATCTGGATGATAAAAAGGCATTTCCTTTTACTCATTTTGGAATGAGAAAATCTTTGGAGCAGAATGGTGAGATGGGATCAACATCCTGGGACATCCCTGAGGCGCGACTTGACCCTTGGATGCTGGGCTCCATCCCGCCGTTCGAATCCCAAGATTATTTCATAGATACACCGCGTTATTGTGATTTTCTTGTTTATATATGCCGAATGTTTAGAAAATGACATCACCGGATGTCATTCACCACCATCGTCACCATACTCCTTCGACCCATTCACATTTGCATTAAACCAAAAACTGTACCTTCATATATACATCCTTCAATAATTACTAGAGTTTTATGAATTTTAGTAACTTGATTACTCTTCTTAATACTGATATTAAGAAAATAGAAGCAACGACAGCTTACACTATAATATATATATATATATATATATATATATATATATATATATATATATATATATATATATATATATATATATATATATATATATATATATATGGGTTCAGTAAACAGGGTGAACACCCTTGATGTAACAGCTGTTGGCAACTAGTGTGTATATATTTGGAACGTGAACACCAATCGTGTTTACTGAATTGTATGGTAGTTCGGTGCCTAAACTTTGGGCTTCATGAAAACATGAGGATTGAACCCAAAAGCACCCGGGTAATGGCTTGCATCAGTTGAAATATACTTTGCAATACTTTTGCCGATTGGTGATCCAGCGATCAATGCTCGCTTCTAATGATGCAAGCATTGGTTCCCATCCCAGTCAGGCTTGCTGAAACTTCATATATATTTATATATATTATATATATATATATATATATATATTTATATATTTATATAGTTTTCAATCAAAATCTCTATATTTCTTCTGGTCGTAAGGTCTTGGTAACTGCCGTAAGTTTTATTAATATTGCTACGGAATTATTGTTAATAGTTTCACTATTACTACAACTACTTCTTCTATTACTGCTGCTGCTACTACCACTATTTCTTCTAATTCTACGATTACTACCATTACTACTACCACCAATACTACTATCACCACTACTACTACTACTACTACTACTACTACTACGGTGGCAGCGTGTAGTGACGGACGGGTTCATTATACCTTCACAGCGTTTCATTCAGGTTGACGGCTGACCTGGAGCCATCCCCTGGAACGCCGGCAACACGCCACTCCTGCACTCAACCCCTGACACTTTCCCCCCCTACCTCTCACCTTCCCATTCTCTCCCTCCCTCCCTCCCTCTCCTCTCCTGTCCCCCTATTTCACCCTTCCATCTTGTTATCTTCTCCTAACCTTATTTTACTATCTAATTGATTTGAGGATTGTATGTAGGATTTTTCTCTGAATTTTAAGTTTCGACATATGCTCAATATTCAGTTTATCTGTTTTATTCACCTTCAATTCATCAACCGTTGCTTTCCATATTCGTCCTCAACCCGTTACCGTACTCTTTCCCCTGTTCACCCCGTCCCCCTCCCCCCCTTATCCTCACACAAATGACTGCAGGTCTAATTAAGGTG
Source organism: Procambarus clarkii (assembly GCF_040958095.1). NCBI lineage: Eukaryota > Metazoa > Arthropoda > Malacostraca > Decapoda > Cambaridae > Procambarus > Procambarus clarkii. Next base: position 21,170,258 of record NC_091237.1, on the reverse strand, counting down.
TCTCTCGTCTGTTGAAGGTTAAATCTGTCACCTGGTGTGTGTGTGTGTGTGTGTGTGTGTGTGTGTGTGTGTGTGTGTGTGTGTGTGTGTGTGTGAGTGAGTGAGTGAGTGAGTGAGTGAGTGAGTGAGTGAGTGAGTGAGTGAGTGTGAGTGAGTGAGTGAGTGTTTGTATTTATATCGCGAGACCGCTGAAGTACCTCGTTCATAGTCTTGTCCCAAATGTTTCACATTATCATCTGCTATTTCTCATACGCTGTTTTGCATCAGATGCTTCTCATATATTGTTTCTCATTATCTGTCATTCTTTGTTATTAATTCTTTATCTCTAATTGTTTGTAATTTGTTATCGTGCAATGTTTCTCATTCTTTTCTTGCTTCTTATATGGTGTTCCTCATCCGCTGTTCCTTATTTGCCTTTTATCAAAGCATGTTACTCATTCGTTGTTTCGCATTCAATGTGTCTCATCCAGTTTCACTATTCTCTTCTTGGAAGGAAGTGGAGAGGGGGAGGAGGAGGAGAGGGAGGGACAAGAGGAAGAAGCAACTGGGGAAGAGAGGTGAGAAATTGAAGGGTGGTGATGGGGCAGATAGGGAAAATCAAGGGAACCACATTTCAAATGACAAAAAAAAGGAGACGAATTGAAATTATGTTTATTAAGAGAGGATAATTTTTGTTTAATCAATAGGTCTCGTCTGCATGAATTATATATTAGAATTAATATAATATGATGGTAATTGCATCATAATTGAAGGTCATTATCAGTTATATAAATTAAATGGCTCAGAATGTCAGAATTATGACGGTAGTGGTAATGTTGGTGAGGGTGGTGGTAGTGTTGGTGGGGGTGGTGGTAGTGTTGGTGGGGGTGGTGGTAGTGTTGGTGAATGTGGTGGTAGTGTTGGTGGGGGTGGTGGTAGTGTTGGTGGGGGTGGTGGTAGTGTTGGTTGGGGTGGTGGTAGTGTTGGTGAATGTGGTGGTGGTGTTGGTGAATGTGGTGGTGGTGTTGGTGAATGTGGTGGTAGTGTTGGTGGGGGTGATGGTAGTGTTGGTGGGGGTGGTGGTAGTGTTGGTGGGGGTGGTGGTAGTGTTGGAGGGGGTGGAGGTAGTGTTGGTGAAGAGGCAGGAAGAGGACATGCAAGAAGAGACAGGAGAGGAAGAAGCAACAGAATAAGAATCATAATCAAAATACGTTTAAAGAACATTTCATCTTCATCCCTTTCCCACAAGTCCCCCTTTCATTCTCTCTTTACCTCCCCTTCCATTCTCCCAAAACCTTCCATTCCATTCTCACCTAATCCCCCCCCCGTCTTATTGTCCCCTAACCCTCCCCCCCCTCTCCTGCAAAACCTTCCCTACACCTCTGTTTCGTGAAAAATTGAACTGACTTGCAGTTCTCACTTGAACGGCGCCTTACAGAGACTCGTGAGCCGCTCGGGCTCTAAGGTGAGACACGCTGAACACAACCAAACACAAAGCTAACTTGGAGATGTCGACGCTGGAAGTTGCCGTCTGTCTGTCTCTCTGGTTTTTCCGTGGCCTTAATATGTTTAATTTTCTTTTGTAACCAATGGACGAAATGATCGCGTGTGCGGATGTTACGAGCGAAAATGTTTCGCTTTGAACGAACGGAAGTGGAATTGAAATGGTGAATCAATTTTAATTTTTTTATTTTAATTCCCTCTTTTTACCGTCCTCTTTCAACCTCTCCATTCCCCTCTCCTCTTCCTTCTCCTCCTCACTCAACTACGTCCCTTCTGACACTTACGGTCTTGCACTCACCGTCACTTCTCTCATTCATCAGCACGAGGTGAGAGCATCAGTTTTATCAATGGAGAGAAAGTCATTAGTGGCACAGTGGTAACAAGCTCGTGCTGCGCCTCGCGAGTTATTTGGTCAGGGTTCGAGTCCTTCCAGGAGGGATTGTCTGGGTGTCAATCGTTAACTGTTCGCAACTGTTCATCTAGCAGTAATTGAGTACGTGGTTGTAAATCGATTAGCGAGTCGTGGAAACTACTTCCCTGGAACACCTACTTTTCCTTCCCCGGAAAAGTTGGTGTTCCAGTTAAGTAGTTAAAGGGGAACAGAAAGTTCTCAGCCTGCTAATAGAAGTCTCTGTTTCTGTACCAATCCTGTGTAAAGAAAAATATAAAAAAGCTTAAGGATTACCCTCATCTTTCATCTGGTAGGTCCTAGGTCCACCTAGGTCCAGGTGTCAGGAGTAGCCTAGCCTCAGCACAAGTCTGGTAGGCCTGGGTTCATCATAGTCTTCAGCGTTTTACATTTTCTGTCCTAAACATTTGTTGTTGTATCCATTCTCTATTGAGTACAGGTGTAAAGTCCTTGTTGTGGCCTCATACACCTGCCTATTCAACCTGTAATGTCCATCCACGCTCCTCTTTCTCCTCTGCCTACTCTTCATTCTCTTCCTCTTTAGCTTCTCTTTCAACATCACCAGGACACCATACATACCTTCACAACAAGTCCATACTTGCCTTCACCAAGACTCCACGTATACATTCTTAGGACTCCATGAATAAATCCACGAGGACTCCATGTATTTCTGTCTGTGTGAATAAAGTGTAGGGTGGTCTGGGATATAGGGGGTAATGTTCCGTTAGTCTATCTGCTATCCATTGAGTGACATACGGAAGGCAAGTACAGAGGCGACGTTTATCAGTATACCGATAATTTGTTTACTGTTTCATTGCAGATCTTTTCTGTATAAATCGTAGACGTCTTCCAGTGTCAGTTTCTCCTCATAGACAGCTGTTACTCCTTCCTCTGTCTGTCTCTGTCTTTCTGTCACTCAGTCTGTCGGTACATGACAGGACTGTCTCTCAGTCCTGTCAGTCTAAGCAAGTCTACACTGTCGACAATCTTACACACTTAGGTATGACAGACTCCATGTGTTGAGTCACAAGTCACACTTGAGCATGACACACTCCGGGTGTTGAGTGACCAACCACCTCGATCACAAGTGTGACAGATGTGGACACCTGTCCAGACAGGCATCGCGCAAGACCCAATTATTACACAGGTGAAGTTATGAGTGTGGGAAGGAAGGTGGGGGGTTGGTGTAGATAGGGGAAGAGGGGTTCGTGAGAATGTGGGAGGGATTGAAGAGGATGGTGAAGATGAGGGAGTTTTAGATGGTGAGGGGGATGGGGGGGAGGGGTTAGTGGAGAACGGGGTTAGAGAGGGGGGAAAGGAGGAGAGCTCGACGTGTGGTCACACCTCATCGCTGCTAAGGCCGGATACACACCCTAGCCAACATTATTTTGTTGTTGTACCAGGCTCTATTGTTTAGTTTATTTAGGCGAGTGTCCCCCAAGAAATTGTTAACATCTCCCATTTTTTGTGTTAGCATACGAATCTTTCTCTTAAACGACCCTTTGGCAATTATTTTAAACAAATCATGCATTGCAATTCTTTTGTTTATATTCCCATAAAACGCAAATTCTTTGATGAGTTTCAACTAATAATTATATTTTTGTTCTAGTTTGTGTACCCATGGAAAACAGTCATACTAATTTGTATAAAAGTTATTGTAAAGTATTTCGAATTTTTCAAGAAATCGTATGTGGGAAAAGAGCTATATTGCTCAAGTTTAATAGAGTAACTTTCGGGCTCAAACAGTATTTTAAATTGGAAGCCAACACGACGAGACAGAACAGAGATCTATTAAACACTAACAATTTAATAATGAAATAAAAAGAAAAATATTATAATATTAAAAATTGCAAAACCATAAGATATCATTATCAATAATAATAATAATAATAATAATAATAATAATAATAATAATAATAATAATAATAATAATAATAACTATTCTATCTACTATTCAACCTACTATAATCTACTGTTCAATCTACTATCCAATCTACTACATCAAACAGTTATATCATAAAAACAGATTCCTATTTCTTTTTTAAGTGGTTTCCGTTGAAATAGAGACGCGGTGAACTACCGGCAATATAAACCCCAGTAAAATAAAACCCGGGTTTCGTATGAATATTACAGCGAAGTTATGGGAGGTGGGGTGAAGCCTGGGGCAGGGGTGAGGGAGCAAGGGTGAGTGAGTGAGGGAGGGAGGGACGGAGCCAGGGGCGGGGAGAAAGGGAGAGAGGGAAAAGGGAGTAGGGGAGGGAGGGAGAGAGAGAGAGAGAGAGAGAGAGAGAGAGAGGAGAGAGAGAGAGAGAGAGAGAGAGAGAGAGAGAGAGAGAGAGAAAGAGAGAGAGAGAGAGAGAGAGAGAGAGAGAGAGAGAGAGAGAGAGAGAGAGAGAGAGAGAGAGAGAGAGAGAGAGAGAGAGAGAGAGAGAGAGAGAGAAAGAGAGAGAGAGAGAGAGAGAGGGGAGGGGGAGGAGACAAGAGTAAGTGAACACCAACTATAAGCAATGTTATCCTCACTACTACACCACTAACACCAGCAGCAACACCACTGTCCCTGTCACTTTCAGGCGGAAATTATCACCAACACCCCAGCTTCCAGGTCTTCAGCACACCTTTGTCGTCATCACTCACCTGCAACAGTAGCAAATTTTGCTCTGAGGATGGAACACTCTTCGTCTATCTCTTATCCTTCAGTCAGAAGATGGGCGTCTTCTGGTTGAAGATATCTTCACCAACACACTACTATCCTCCTGTTATCACCTATTCTTTCCCTAAAATCAACGCCGTTTGGACCAAGTAATCACAAATCGAGCCTAGCCCCATGCTGGGCTTGAGGATTAGAAGAACTCCCGAAACCATCATCAGGTAAACTCTTGGTAACTTCCAACTACTCAAGACAGAATAACTCCGTCAACATAGCCACCACCACCACCATCACCACCCCGAACACCACCACCATCACTACCACCACCCCGAACACCACCACCATCACTACCACCACCATCACTACCACCACCCCGAACACCACCACCATCACTACCACCACCCCGAACACCACCACCATCACTACCACCACCCCGAACACCACCACCCCGAACACCACCACTATCCCCTTCAAGCACCACTTCCACAACTCCAAGACAACCAACTACAACAACCAACCAACCAAGCAGACAGCCCCCACCACATCCAAAACTGTTATGACACGACACACTTCCCTCAGTTATACCTGACGCAGGCGAGGACGGCGTCTCAATATGGCAGGGAGAACGGCCGGCGCGCCTTCAATATTACTCCTGACGATGCTCCTGCAGTGAGAGATGAGCACCAAGAGTCGTTCTCGGAAAATTCAATCATCATAGGTGGTGTTGGCGGCGGTGGAGGTCGGGGGCGGCCGCCATCCCTGCCGGGGCCCAGATGCCTCGCATCGGGATAGCTTTATGGAACATATGAGTTGGTTTTAGGAACTTCTCCTGGTATCTGGGTGTGTCTCTCTTTCTCTCTTTCTTACTACATCCTTACTTCAATCATCTTTCTAGAAAGCTTCCATGTAGAGGGTTCAATCCTATTACATAGCTTCAACATTTTGTCTCAGAGACAAATCATGCAACTGATTTCGATGTCCATTCATGCAGGCTTCGTACACCGCACAGCTGAAAGAACGTAACAAGGGGGTATTTATAGACTGGTAAATATACAACACGAAACAATGGGTATGAATTGGATACGTTTAGATTCAGAAAATACCTTGGCATATATATATTGAGTTAGAAAAAGGATAGTTGGTTTACGAACCAAGTTGCCAGGTTAGGAAATAGACGTTGGGTCATTGGATTGATTCAGGTTTAGGTTAAAAAAGAAACTGTGTAGTTTGGATTGTATATAAATAGAAACTGCTTCTCATGGACAATTAGACCTCTGTTCTGAAATTCCTTGCTGACACCACTCTTACCACACCAATCCCAACCACACCAACTCCAACCACACACCCACTTAAACCACATCAACCACAACCACATCAATTACACCTTACACCACCGTGCCAGAAAAAGACTTCAAATCACTAAGTTAAACTGGCATGCAGCGAGAGCCCCAAGATGCCCCTCCCACAAAAAACTCACGACATACCAAGTCTCTAGTTGCTCGTCCGCCTCCCCGCGGCTGTCTCTCAGACGACCGACAATGGTGAATGACACGACGAAGAAGATGGTGACAAAAAGAGAGAAAAAAAATTAAAATTGAAAAACTAGTTAGGGTCGCATGAGGAGGCCGAAGACAATAGCCTGGGTGTTAAAACAAACGGGCTGCCTGTAGGGGGGGAGGGGGTGATAGGGGTGTTGGAGGGGGATGGGTGGGGGGTGTATGAGGGGGGATGGGGGATGGAATGGATGGGTTGGACAAGAAAGACGAAGACATTCCACAATGCTTCGGTTTTAGTAAGTGTAATGAGGTCATTTTCTTTTCATTCCTCTCATTCGTTCCTCTCTGTCTTCCCTTCTCTTTCTCTCTTGTTTCCTCCTTCCTCTTGTTTTCTTTTATTCCCCATTCTGCCCAACTCTTCACGATCATCACCTGCCAAAAATGTAAAGTCCTATTTTTGAGTGTTGTACACCTGTTTAACTCAAGACTTTACCGTCATCATTATATAAGTCGTTACGAGCATTGGTTCTAACTCTAATGTTAAGAATTATAATGTTTATCAATATAGATTCTAAATCAAAATCTATATCTTGGGTACACAGGTTTTAATTACAGATATTATATGTTATGTTATTATTATGACTTTCTCTAAGGTAAATAATTTACTGTAAATTCAGGTAAATTAACCAAACTATAAATGTACAAACATTCATAAATAAAACATTTGAATTTGAAGTATTGTTCTTCTCTCTCCACCCCTGTTCCTCGGCTCCCCCTCCCACCCTTCCTCCTTGTTCATCACCTCAGTTACAAACCCCTCATTTCCTCTCATCTGCCTTGCTCACCTGTTTCAACCTACTGCTTTCCTCCTTGCCTCTTCCCCTTATTTCTCTTGTCCTGCCTTGTCCTCTCCCTAGTCCCTCCTTCCTCCCTCTTCTCTCCCCCTCCTATTCCCCACTTCACAAGTATGTCGCTGTTAAAGGGTTCAGACCCCACCATTTGGGTCGGTCCACACCAGCAAGACTGATGGGCGCTGATTGCCCAAATAATGAGAAGCTCCTCTGCTCTGTTTACTTAAAAAATAGGAACAAAAAAAAATCTTGAAAAAGATTTGTGATGGTTTTTGGAATGTTCAGTCCCTCGGTATTTAAATTTTTGAGTCTGTCAGTCTATTTTCCTTGGAAGGTTTTCTCAGTCTATTTTATGTCTTGAGGATAGGAAAATAGATTGGAAGTTTCAGACGTACACCTTTGTAAGAATGTTTGAATATCTTTCTCATATGTCGGGATCAAGTTTTCAGACTACTGTTTTATTGAGTAATCAATTACTTTGTCTTTGTAGTCAGAGGGCTCAGCCTGTCATTTCATTTTTCTCAGGTTTCAGGCTGAAATAAGTTACCTTATTTGGAAGTTTCAGTGTCGGTCTTTCTGATGGTTTTAGAACATTTATTTGGTTTTAGAAGTCTGTAAGACTCTTGAAACTGATTTCGCCAGTCTTTCGAAGAACCTACAGTTATCGAACTCTTAGTTTCTCTAGAACTACCTCCTTCGAGAATAACAAAAAGTGTCACATGTAACGCCCACATTTAACGTCACACATTTGTTACTCGACGCTTAAGTTGCAACGTTCGAATCATGCAAAGCATGCAGAATTATGCAACGTGGTTCATCAACAGGTTGACCCCCAAAACACACACACGTTACACGAACAAGGGGACACAGGTGGAAACTGAGTACCCAAATGAGCCACAGGAACGTTATAAAGAACTTTTTCAGTGTCAGAGTAGTTAACAGATGGATTGCATTAGGCAGTGATGTGGTGGAGGCTGACTCCATACATAGTTTCAGATGTAGACATGACAGAGCCCAGTAGGCTCAGGAATTTGTACACCAGTTGATTGACGGTTGAGAGGTGGGACCAAAGAGCCAAAGCTCAATCCCCGCAAGCACAACTAGGTGAGCACACACGGCCCATTGTAACAGTTAAACGCAAAATAAACCATTACATAATAACACGATTAACCATTAAATTTCAGTCACATCTGTATTGCAGGTGTGCAATTCTAGGTTGCACATCTACCCTTAGCTAACCAAAGCTAACCTAACCTAACCCACCACAAAATGCTAATAATATTAATAAAACTAATAATAACAATTAGAATAATTATAGTACTAATAATATTAATAAAACTAATAATAACAATTAGAACAATTATAGTACTAATAATAAATAACCAAAAACTCCATAATTATTTACATAAGCATGATAAAAGGATAGAAAAGCCTTTAAGTAACACCACAACACATCTACACCTCACAAAAGTATACAAAAGCGGGAAATTATATTAAATAATAACAACTTCATTATTACCGATATGGAATAATAACAATCAACTCTTTTTACTTTGTAATTAAAAAAATCTAAAACGTAAAAATATGTACAAAATTGTTTAAATGACTTAATGATATGCAAAATGTATTCAGTATGTGAAAATGACCCAGTAACTATAGAATAATTATATAGGAGAGTTATATAGAATAAGTATATAGTAATTATAGAATAAGCATATAGTAATTATAGTATAAGTATATAGTAATTATATAATAATTATTTAAATGTAATTATTTAACACAATAATTATGAAGGAAATTATGAATACCGATTAGAGAGGAGTTAGTAATTACAGAGATAAATTTAGATATCGGTTATACATGGGTAATTATAGACGGTTATACATGGGTAATTATAGACGGAAGAGCAGTCATAGGCAAAAAATGATTGGTATATGTTGGGCTTAAGGCCTATCAACCTCTGGTGGGTTATTAAGACCTATCAACCTCTGAAGGGTTATCAAGACCTATCAACCTCTGGAGGGTTATCAAAACCTATCAACCTCTGGAGGGTTATTAAGAGCTGTATATAACTCTAGAAGCAAGCTACACCTCTCAATGTATATACATCCCACGACACTAATGAGTTGACGAGCCATTAAAGAACATTATGTCAAACCAATATCAGCTAAAAGCTATACCGGCAAAGACCCCACAATAAAAAAAACATAAAAAATACGAACTGCTTCTGAAAAATCTAAAAAAAGAGGGCAAAGGACACAACAAAGAAAACGGAAAGTAAACAAAGTTCCCAAGAACGACAACTGCGTTATTAGAAAATAAATAACATTTTCGGAATCCTTTTTTTTTTTTTTACAAGTATCTCTGTGAATTCTCATTATCTGCTGATGTAGACCTGACCAAATGTAAAATGTGTCAACAAAATTATTCGCACAGCCTCCGTCACTATGTGATGGAGTGCGAAAAGATACGTGAATTCAGAGACAATTCTATAACCAATGTACCAACGATGTGTCAATATTTTATTCAAAATGATCTGCTACCAGAAATTTTAGCCAAATATCCCCAGTTTGCTAACTGTAGGTAGTAACTGAGTGATTGTAACCTATCCACCGCTGCCCACTGGATGGGGGGCGGTGTGCAGGACAAACATATCAATTGTGACACTAGCTCTCCACATATGTCAGTTGCTTAATTTAGAACCTGTACTTGTGGTCGATCTCGAACCCATTGTTGATGTGACGACTTATACTGAATTTGTAACTAGCTCATCAAGATTGTAACTTGCTTAGCTAAATGAATTGTGGGGTTCAGTCCCTGAGCCCATTATGTGCCTCTGTAACCCTTTCCACTACCCCCTACAAGATGGGTATGGGGTGCATAATAAATGAACTAAACTAAAAACTAAAAAAAAACTTTTTTTTTACCGTATGGTGACCTTACAATTTATCAATATCTGTGAAGCAAACAAAAACGGGGTGAGGGAGGCCGGAAATCCTGCCTCGATGGTTTAATTGAAGACAAAAAACGGGGAAGATGCGTTAATGACACGGAATTAATGAGAAAGGGAGGGGGGGGAGGTGGAGAGAGCAGGTGGGGGGGGGGGGGGAAGGGAAGAAAGAAATATCGAGATGTGGGAAAGAGAGAGAGAGGGAAGAAGGGAGTGGGTGAAAGACACAGAAGGAGAGAGGTTGAACGAGACAAAGATTGGAAGGAGAGGGAGATGAGAGAGAGAGAGAGAGAGAGAGAGAGAGAGAGAGAGAGAGAGAGAGAGAGAGAGAGAGAGAGAGAGAGAGAGAGAGAGAGAGAGAGAGAGAGAGACAAAAATAGCGAAAAAAAAAAACAAAATTGAAAGAGAAACAAGACACACAAAGAGAAATAAAGACCACCTAAATATGACAATAACTAAAATAGAAGAAAGTAGCCGTCAACTATAAGCCAGTGGCACCCGGCGCCAGAGTAGCAGCAGTGGCACCCGGCGCCAGAGTAGCAGCAGTGGCACCTGGCGCCAGAGTAGCAGCAGTGGCACCCGGCGCCAGAGTAGCAGCAGTGGCACCTGGCGCCAGAGTAGCAGCAGTGGCACCCGGCGCCAGAGTAGCAGCAGTGGCACCCGGCGCCAGAGTAGCAGCAGTGGCACCCAAGAGACAAATATTCACACACCATTACCTTTTATTCCTTAGTCAGAGAAGCACCAGCTGTATGATGTTATTACCCGTGGAGGCGCTCCAGTCATATATGTCGCAATACAGTCACGTATGTGTACTGCAGCAGTTGTCTTCCAGTTAGCTGAGTTGTTTTTAAAGACAGTTACGTCACATTCCAGTCATGTGTGGAGTTTTCCAGTCAGTTATGTTACACTTAAAGCGAATTTGTGGTTTTCAGATAACATGTGTCCCATTTCAGTCAGGTATGCAAACTCCAGGCTAGTCATTTTGTTTTTTTAATCAACTATGTCATTCTCCAGTCAGCTTTGTCGCATATCTATGTTGTACTCCAGTCAGCTATGTTGGGTTCTGGTCAGCAATGTTGGGCTCCAGTCAGCTATGTTGTACTCCAGTCAGCTATGTTGTACTCCAGTCAGCTATGTTGTACTCCAGGCAGCTATGTTGTACTCCAGGCAGCTATGTTGGGCTCCAGTTAGCTAGGTTGGGCTCCAGTCAGCTAGGTTGGGCTCCAGTCAGCTATGTTGTACTCCAGTCAGCTATGTTGTACTCCAGACAGCTATGTTGTACTCCAGACAGCTATGTTGTACTCCAGTCAGCTAGGTTGGGCTCCAGTCAGCTGGGTTGGGCTCCAATCAGCTATGTTGGGCTCCAGTCAGCTATACTGTACTCTAGTCAGCTATGTTGGTGGAGGGTGTGTGGTGGAGGGTGTGTGGTGGAGGGTGTGTGGTGGAGGGTGTGTTAGAGGGTAGGGGGCACTGTAGAGGCGAGGTGGTGGTACTTTAATAAAAAAGTAAGGGTGTGAGCCTCAGTCATCGAGGTGACACACTACCAGGGTGAAGACTGCAGAAGGAAAACCTTGCCTGGGAGCAGAAGAGTGAAATGACTGAAGATAGAGAGTAAAAGGAAGGAGAAACTATGCACAAAAATAGGAAAACAGGAAGATGAAGAATAAAACAGAGAAAGAAACGCAATTGAAGGAAATGCTCCGAGACTTAAAAATAAACCAGAGATTACATTGCAAGTACTGTAATATACTATCAATGCTTCAACACTAGAGGAGCTGCATGAAAGGAATAGTTGCAGCACTTATCTTAGTGTTGCAGCCCAACATCATTTCTCATATATGCATTAATTTATGCAACACGCGTAGTACCCTTCCCTCCACCCCCCACCCCCCACCCCCCCATCGCCTCCTTCCCACTAGCTTTTGTCGCACAAGGAATGGAGAGAGAGAGAGAGAGAGAGAGAGAGAGAGAGAGAGAGAGAGAGAGAGAGAGAGAGAGAGAGAGAGAGAGAGAGAGAGAGAGAGAGAGAGAGAGAGAGACAGAGACAGAGACAGACAGACAATAGTTTCTATGTAAGAAAAGAACACGAGAACAAGAGTTTGACTGAACAGAAAGACGAACACCTGGATGATGAACTGAACGCCAGAACCGAACAGGACGGGGGTGAGAGGGAGGGTAGGGAGAGTGTGACATGAGGGAGGGAGGGAGGGCCAGGGCGGCCTGCGGGGTGCCTACTTTACCACACAGACGCAGTAGGGGTCGTCGCTTGTCCCAGCGTGGGGTGGTAGTTATCGTTGTGTCTTCAGTCGTGTTGGGCGCCCAGGGAGCCCCGCCTTACAACAGCTTAATGTGGCCCCTCCCTCTCTCAACCCCCCCCCCCATGTAGCCCTCCCCCTCTCTCAACCCCACTCCCCATGTAACCCTCTGCTTCTCTCAACACACCCCCAATGTAGCCCTCTCCCTCTCTCAACCCCCCCCCCCCCCCAATGTAGCCCTCTCCTTCTCTCAACCCACCCCAATGTAGCCCTCTCCTTCTCTCAACCCACCCCAATGTAGCCCTCTCCTTCTCTCAACCCACCCCAATGTAGCCCTCTCCTTCTCTCAACCCACCCCAATGTAGCCCTCTCCTTCTCTCAACCCACCCCAATGTAGCCCTCTCCTTCTCTCAACCCACCCCAATGTAGCCCTCTCCTTCTCTCAACCCACCCCAATGTAGCCCTCTCCTTCTCTCAACCCACCCCAATGTAGCCCTCTCCTTCTCTCAACACCCCCAATGTAGCCCTCTCCTTCTCTCAACCCACCCGATGCCCACCCACTCACAGCCGACTTCTGTCTCCAAGATGCTTAATTCACAAGACAAAAATACCACCCAATTGCAACATTTTCATTATGCTCTGTTTAGACTATTGTTGTGTTCTATCATTCTGTCTATCACTTACAGATTCGGTTACTGTATTAATTTACTTACAACACGTGCCTCTATGGGTGGTAACTATAGGCATGCTTGAGGCAGAGGAAGGCCTCGCCTCCTGGCCCTTGCATATTGCATACTCCGTGATTGAGTGTCTTGGGTGGGTGTATCTTATATCTAAATACACTATCCCTGGTAGTATACCCTAATGGGGGTATACTAGTGTCGCTTCGTCATATACCTTTCCTATCACATAATTCTCTTTTTTTCCTTTCCTTTCCCTCCCCCACCCCTCGTCTCCCTACACAAACAGTCTTCTCTCTCTCTCTCTCACTCTCTCTCATTCCCACCTCCGTCATTCAGAAAGCAATAGCCCACTAGAATGTGGCAAGCATGGGGGTGCTGGGAGTTGACCTCAACAAGGTGCTGACGAAGGGGCTCACCAAGTAAAGTGCCGGAGACAAAATCCGTGATAATCCAGGTATAAAGAGTTCAAGAGATGGCAATAAAGGCAGCAGAAAGGAGGAATATGGAATAAAAGAAGGAGGGGGAGAACAGGTGAAGATAGACAGAAGGATTATAAAATAAACAGAGGAATATGAGATATAATACGCAGCTGATAGACTCGCCACAGCAGACTGGATATAACAGCATTTCCCTGACGGTGTAAACTCAATTCTGACTCCACACCTGAGCTGTTACCTGCCTCTGATCCCTGTGGGCCCTGGGTATGTTGGTCTCCTTGTCATATGCTGCCTGTCATGAACAGTGTTATCTACTGCCTGTCATGTACAATATGTCATATGCTGCCTGCCATGTACACTATGTCATACACTGAATATTATGTACACTATATCATACACTGAATATTATGTACACTATGTCATATATAGTCTGGATCCTTCAGTATTCCATACTCTGTGTTCTTCGCTATGGCATACATTGTGTCCATCACTATGTCATAGTCTGGGTCCTTTACTATATCATACGCTTTGTCTTTTTCTATGTCATACTTTCTATGTCAGATAGGCATCGGTGATTTTTTTAGAAGAGTACAGTCTTACGAACGAGGTCAAGCTCTATGGCAGACTGAGCAAGATGATGTAGGAGACGGCTGGGTTGACTGCATCTTGTTTGACTTACAAGAAGCCGTAGATACTGTATTCTTTGAAACGCAGTTATATTTGTCCTAAAAGGCCTGAAATTCTGGAATTACCATTGCTGGCAAAGCAGAGATGAATGAAACAATTCTGACGTAATAATAATTGTGGAAACTATGGTAATTGGAATAATTACATATGCAGTATTCCCAAGAAAGTGCCAAAAAGTAAGAAGAGAAAGAAAACAAAAGTGTGCAATAGTCACAATATTGGTTAAAAAGACCTCCAAAAATTTACAAACTTCCAATCGTGGTGGCAAATGTATGCACAAACAACATCACAGGTATATATCAATAGGTTAAACAGGAGGGTTGTTAATGATGTGCAACACCCCGGAGAAAAGTAGCTGTCCCAGGTAACTAAGTCACAAACAAACCAACAATTCTACAGGCAGTCGTAGAAACAATCCAAAGAATGATAAAAAAAGTTCCTAATTATGGAAGATTTTAACCAAAGAAGAATAAACTGGGAAATGACACCCTCCTTCCCGCTAGAAGAGACATGGAGGGAAAACTTGGTGAAGGAAGTAGACAAGATGTGAAGTGTTTAATGCCAAGAAACTCAAATAAGAGTTATACTTCCATAGATCAAAGTAAAAGAACTTGGAAAACATTCACCATTCATGTATGAATGTATGTACTCACCTAGTTGTGTTTGCGAGGGTTGAGCTTCAGCTCCTTGGTCCCACCAAGACGTATGTATGTATGTATGTATGTATGTATGTATGTATGTATGTATGTATGTATGTATGTATGAGCGTGTGCAAGGGGGTTGGTATGGCAGCGGTGGGTGGCCCTGTGGCTGGCCACCTCCCAGCTGGGTTATGGGGGCCACTTACCATATCAATCACCCCATCACTTCGCGCTCACTAATCGCGATCACTCTCAGATTCGCGAAGCATTTCGCTCATTTTTGCGGCCCACAGAGTGCGTTCGCGTCGCACTCTGGTGGCCTTGCACCGAGTGCGTTGTTGTCATCGAACTCATTAAGGGTCACTTATACCCTCCAAGTTCCTACAGTGACGAGCTTGATTACTTATTTAAGTGATAAAAGGTGAGGTACAAAGTGTATTGAAGATCATACAGACGAGTACACTTCAGGGAGTGGTTGGACAAGTACACTTGTGGGAGTGGTTGGACAACACACTTGTGGGAGTGGTTGGACAATACACTTGTGGGAGTGGTTGGACAATACACTTGTGGGAGTGGTTGGACAACACACTTGTGGGAGTGGTTGGACAATACACTTGTGGGAGTGGTTGGACAATACACTTGTGGGAGTGGTTGGACAATACACTTGTGGGAGTGGTTGGACAATACACTTGTGGAAGTGGTTGGACAAGTACACTTATAGGAGAGAAGGAGAGAAGGAAGGAAGGAAGGAAGGAAGGAAGGAAGGAAGGAAAGAGAGGGGAAGACGAAAAGATAATTGATAAAGGAGCGGAGGCTTGGGAGATAGTAAAATAAAGAAGTGATTATGAAAAGGAAGAAAATGTTGGAAAATGAGGAAGAAGACTAGATGGGTGTAGAAGAGAAAGTAAGGGAAAGGGAGGAAGGGAAATTAAAGTGATAGTCTCCTAGGAGATGGGAGAGAAGTGTGAGGAACGCTGGGTAGGAAAGGAGATATGAGAAGGAGCTGAATAAAGGGAAGGACATGGGTAAAGAAGGGGTGTTGGAGTGGAACGGATGTTACTTGCTCCTCCACCTGTCATATGACACCTCCGCCTGTCACCTGTCAGCGTACCTGTCATGAGTCATGCGCCGGAAGTTTTCTTACCTTGGTGACACACCAGTTTTTATTGGAGTTTGTGATGACCTGTTTACCCTTCCCTCCCCTTAACCCCTTAACACAACCCTTTTCTATCGCTCCTATACCCTCTCTACATCCACCCCTTCAGCACCACTACTCCCCAACACCCCTCTTATCTCCTCCTTTTCATGAGTCTCCGACCACCCCCTCACTACCCCTCTACAAGCTGTGAGGGGAAAACTTAGAAGGAATACGGCAGAATTTTCCCCTATTCAGTTCGCTTAATTACTTCCCTGGTCAGTACTCTCCCTTGCCTCATCTTCCATGCAAGCTGTAAATCCCCTATTTTATATATGTTTCCCCTTATTCTCCTACTCTTCTACCCCTTTCCCTTTCTACTTGTCCTCCTGCTTCTTCTCTTTCTCCCCCTTGTGCTCCTTCTCCACCTTTTCCCTTCTGCTTATCCTCCTATTCCATCTTCCTTCTCTTTATTCTACAACTCTCTTTCCCTTCCCCTTCTCATCCTTATGGTCTCTTGACTTGCGACAGCTGGACCCACCCTCTCACTATCTCTTATATGTCACTCTTATTAAACACGAGACTTGCTCCTTTTTCTCTCCATCTCTTCTTTCTCACTCCCCCCTCCCATCCTCTCTCAGTGAACTCCAGATTCCCTTTCCAGACCCCCTTTTTCCAGCTCTCAGACTTCACACTCCACATATGCTCCCCCACACCCCACACTCTCCTTTTCCACACCCGAGATCCGTCACTCTCCCCTTCCACTGTGGGGCGGGGACTGGGACGTCAGGGCGGTGACATATTGTGGGAAAGGTGTGGACTTGTATGAGCAGATATGACGGCCTGCTGGCTACTGTCACCTCGACGGGAGGGGAGGGAGGTTGAAACTGGGGAGAGGGGTGTGGGAAGGCTGGGAAAGGCGAGAGGGGAGGGGGGGGGAGTGGAACGGGCGACAGAGGGTGATTGGACGAATGGGAGGGGTGAAGGAGAGCCCTGGAAAGTTGGAGAGGGCAGGAAAGTGGGAGACAGAGTGGGAGGGGGAGTGAGAAGAAGTATGGGTGGTGTGGAAGAGTGGTGCAACATGGAGCAAGATATAAAGGAATGGAAAGCCTTCGAAGAAGATTAAAAGACAAGGAGAGAGAGAGTGAAAGAGAGGGGGGAAGGAGAGTGTGGGAGGGAGGGAGAGAATGAATGTTAAGGGGGGGGGGATGAAAATAAGTGAGGGGGGGGGGACAGAGCAATGGAGTGGTCATCCCGTAGAGTTATTCTCCTCACACCTTGCCTGACCCACCCCTTGAAAAAGTGATTATTTCCCCCCTTCATGCCACCGTTTTCTGACGCACCCGAGCTGCTCCTGCTACTTCTCCTGCTATCCTGTTCCTTCTGCTTCTCCTGCTATCCTGCTCCTCCTATCACTGCTGATCATAGTCCTATTAATAAGATATATTGCAATTCTACTTACAGCACATTCTTATTAACAATGTTTTTGTCCTCACTAATACCTCCTGTACTCTCTCTCTTTCTTTATATATATATATATATATATATATATATATATATATATATATATATATATATATATATAAATATATATATATATATATATATATATATATATATATATATATATCAATTTACCTTTTCATCTATAAATGTATACTATTCATCCATGTAAAATATGTCTCCTTGTGAAGATAATGTCAGGAGTAAAATATAAAAGAGCTCGAGCCGCTCCTCCGGGCCTGACAGCTTGTCAACTCCACCCAACACATACAGCGTGTCAATCAAATTGTTACCCCGTCAACTTCGTCAGTCGCCCTAGTTGGAGAGTTGAGGGATGGGTAATTTATAGATGGCGGGCGAGGGAGGTAGATTTAGGGGGAGTGTGGTGGTGGTGGTGGTGGTGGTGTTTACCTAACAGTGGCTACGGGAAACTGAGGTCTAGCTGTTGCATAATAATTTAGCGTTTCTGACATTTGAATTCAAAACCGAATCTGGCATTAAAGTTGTGGTTGGAGGTGGCTTCCAGAACTTCTTTTTTTCAGTGCATTTCACTTGTTAACCACCCATCCTGGGCATGAGTATTTCCATACATTCTTTCGACTCATTTATGTTTCCACCTGACTCCTGTGTCCACTTAACCTACTTTCAACTCGAAGAGGCTGGCCACCTTGTCTATTTCACTGAGTATTTTGTATGTTGTGATTATATTCCCTATGTTTATTCTCTTGGGTTACGAGACTGAACCTACCCTCGAATTATAAACATAAGTTCTGACACTAATCTTGTTGCAAATCTCTTTTATTCAATTTTGGTTTTCTGCTCAACGAGATGCGGATTCCAGGCCGGTGCTGCATATTCTAGTATTGGTCTTACATAGGCTGTACAGATATCATGAAAGTGTCCGGATTTGCGTTTTTTAAATACATTCCATCTTTTTCCAAATTCTGATGTTTTTTTCCTTAATGGAATAGCTTCCTTCTGGTCTCCATCCCCCTTTTCCCTTCTTCTTTACCTTACACTTGTTGTGGTTGAACTCTAACAACCAATTTTCTGCCTACACCTGAAGCTAGCCAAGATCTCTCTGCACTCCAATTTTTCTTTGCATTTTTTCCCCGCCATCTCCCCCCCCTTCCATCCACGTCACCTTTCCCACACCCCCCCCCTCCC
>NC_091237.1:20751915-20846915 GCF_040958095.1 Procambarus clarkii | reverse complement strand
CTCACACTGTAAGATTAAACCCATCCCCCGGGAGGCAGTCCTCACACTGTAAGACTAAACCCATCCCCCGGGAGGCAGTCCTCACACTGTAAGACTAAACCCATCCCCCGGGAGGCAGTCCTCACACTGCAACAGACTGAACCCATCCCCCGGGAGTCAGTCCTCACACTGCAACAGACTGAACCCATCCCCCGGGAGTCAGTCCTCACACTGCAACAGACTGAACCCATCCCCCGGGAGTCAGTCCTCACACTGCAACAAGGACACAATCGCTGACGCCTCACCCCGCCCCGTAAACCTGAGCCAGATAAGTCAGTATAAATAAGCTTCTAAAACACAATACAACCGATCTGAAACTACCCTCGTTGGATAGCAAATTTAAACAGCAAATTTCCTCCTCCCTCCCTCTCTCCCTCCTGAGCCCCTCGCCCTTCTATTGCCTCCTCCTCGGTACATCTATAAAGCCAGGACATTATTACAGAAACACGCGTGGAGGCAGCGAACTAGGCAGGCAGGTCTGATGCTACACACGAGAACTGGCTCCCATTCTCCTGCAGGTCGGGCCACCTCGTCAGGATCAGATTGGAGCTCTAACCTTCTGCAAGCAAAATCAAAATACTGAAATATTCTCTACAGAGTTGAACGCGCCCCCGCAATCAAGTCGAACGCACCAACGCAATCAACACAAACACAGACGAATTTAGTACGTCGCAAACCCGAACGCGCCCAAGCTAAGCTAAGCTCTTTCTCTCTCTCTCTGTCCCTCTCTTTCTCTTCTCTCTTCCTTTCTCTCACTTGCAACAAGAGACCAGACGACGCTGGCACTGTATTCTACAAGCCGGATGCAATATGCCCCGGACACACGCCAGATGAAATATGTTCCACAACCGGGATAGAGTATGCTCTGTGAGGCTATAAAACCATCATTACTTTCTCGCTCTGCTGCTCTGGAAAATGAGTACAGGGCAGTCCTGGGTCCGCCACGCCACACACACACACACACACACACACACACACACACACACACACACACACACACACACACACACACACACACACACACACACAGCCACACACACACGCACAGCCACACACACACGCACAGCCACACACACACGCACAGCCACACACACACGCACACACACACACACACACACACACACACACACACACACACACACACACACACACACACACACACACACACACACACACAAGGGGAGTGAAAGGAAAGGTACTTCGTTGGATAAGGGAGTACCTAAGTAACAGAAGACGACGAGTCACTGTGAGGGGTGAGGTCTCGGATTGGCGTGACGTCACAAGTGGAGTCCCGCAGGGGTCAGTCCTTGGACCAATACTTTTTCTGATATATGTAAATGATCTCCCAGGGTATAGGAATCGTTTCTCTCAATGATTGCTGATGATGCAAAAATTATGAGGAGGATTGAAACAGGATGATAGTAGGAGGCTACAGGACGACCTAGACAGACTGAATGAATGGTCCAACAAATGGCTGCTAAAATTTAACCCGAGTAAATGCAAAGTAATGAAACTAGGCGGTGGAAACAGGAGGCCAGACCCAAGATACAGAATAGGAGATGAAGTACTTAATGAAACGGAAAGAGAGAAAGATCTAGGAATTGATATCACACCAAACTTGTCTCCTGAAGCCCACATAAAGAAAATTACGTCTGCGGCATATGCGAGGCTGGCTAACGTCAGAACAGCCTTCAGGAACCTGTGTAAGGAACCGTTTAGAATCTTCTACACCACATACGTAAAACCAATCCTAGAGTATGCGGCCCCAGCATGGAGCCCGTACCTTGTCAAGCACAAGACGAAGCTGGAAAAAGTTCAGAGGTATGCCACTAGACTACTCCCAGAACTAAGAGGCATGAGTTACGAGGAAAGGTTGCGGGAAATGCACCTTACGACACTGGAACACCGAAGAGTGAGGTGAGACATGATACTACCTACAAAATCCTCAGGGGAATTGACAGGGTAGACAAGGATAAACTATTCAACACTGACGGTATGCGAACAAGGGGACACAGGTGGAAACTGAGTACCCAAATGAGCCACAGGGATGTTAGAAAGAACTTTTCAGTGTCAGAGTAGTTAACAGGTGGAATGCATTAGGCAGAGATGTGGTGGAGGCTGACTCCATACACAGTTTCAAATGTAGATATGATAGAGCCCAGTAGGCTCAGGAATCTGTACACCAGTTGATTAACAGTTGAGAGGCGGGACCAAAGAGCCAAAGCTCAACCCCCGCAAGCACAATTAGGTGAGTATACACACACACACACACACACCTTCATACTCAAAAACTCAAGACTCATTCTTGAGTATGCTGCATCGGCATGGATCCTGACCCCCTCCCCCCCTCCTTAAAAGGAAAAAAAAAAAGCAGAAAACAAGACTAGTTCCTGAGCAAAGAGGATTAAGCTATGAAGAAATGTTGAGGGAACTGGACCTCGCTACACTAGAGGAAAAAAACACAGAATATATGATAACGACATAAAAGGTTATATGGGAATTGGCCAAATAGACGCAATGTTTAAAATGAGAAACAGTTGAACGAGGTGACACAAATGAAAACTGGAGACAGATGAGTCACAAAGATGCCAGAAGGAAGTCCTTCAGCGTAAGTTTGAAATGGAATGTATTATATGAATTAGTTGCAGTGGTTGATGCTAACTCAATACATTCTAAGGACATCTTTGCGTGCACACATACACACACACGCGCACGTGTATTACAGGAGCGAGACCACTGACAGAGTTGATGTAAACATTGATGGCGACGGTTGCATATACCCTTCACTCAGGCAAGGAAGTTGGCGGCAGGATATGACGTAACACGTGTAGGTAAGATGGCGGCGAAGGGTGATACGACGCCACGTAATTCTTCATTCTCTCCACCTTTCTATCCTTCATTCGCATTCTTCCCCTTTCTCTCCTTCGCCATCTCATCTTTTCTATCCCTCCATTCCTCATCATCCTCTTGTTATCCTTCTTTCCGTCTAACTTTCCCCCCTCTCTTCACCGTGCTCTTTCTCTTTTTCATTATCTATCTCTTATTCGCCTTCTCCTCCCCCTCATTCTCTCATTACTAAGACCTGACATCGCAGTCCCGTGGTCTGTCCTGATTGGACAGTATTAACCAGACACCAGACTGGTTAAGGCTGGTCAAGGTCAAGACTGGGAAATGTTAACGAGATCGGTCATGTTACTGAGACATTCTCTGCACATCAAATTTTCCTCGTGTACCCCTTATAGCGGAACCGTACACGTAGCTCCTTGAGATAACGGCACACGTGGCTCTTAGAGATAACCATTTAAAAACTAAATCTGTGAAACATAACTTTCGAACGTCGTATCCAAGATAATTTTAAGGCTTGTAAAAGTGATTTACCTCACCTTTCACGGTGCGGAAATATTCAGTGCACAACTATAAGCAGATGCCCTTGGAATTAACGCTGAAGTAAGTGTTGCAGAGGAGTGATCCAGTGTCACGACACTGGTGTCATCGGCTTCTATGGCGTGCTTCAGGAAAAATAATTATCGTTGCCAGCCTGAAAGGATTGGTTTCTTGAGTAGTTTTCTAAGCAAGACAGACAAACTTGACCTGTCACCCACAAGAAGGAAGTGTTTTCATAAAATGGCTTATGAAGTAGCTAAGCATTGGCCCAGCGATTCGCTGCTGCAACCGTTATCACACAAAATAAAAAATAACTGATTGGCGAGCCTTCGTCCCTTGTAGACAGAAGATCCGCCATAAGTATCCGAGTTGATTTATTCATTGAGCTGCGCGTATAGTTTAAGGACAGCATAATCTTCGTCTCCGTCACACTGGCTGTCTTCCTTGCACCCTTTAGAGTGTCTTGCGATCCATGTGAAGTGACTTGGGAGCGAGCCATCAGGGAAGGTCTGCACAGTTGCCACCATATTGGCTTTGTTAAGTGTTATATATGTGTGAGGTCTCCAGTGTTTGCTCGGCGCCCCCTTCATGTTCCCAGAGACAACAGCAGCTCTCAGCGTCTCATCTAATGATTGACATTATTGCATTGTTGATGCAAGATATACACCGGTGGGATTTGGGGTTACGGTGTGATGGAGAACATTAAAGTGATCGGAGAGTGGTTGGACCCGCCTCGTGTATAACGAACACTGAAATACACTGTACATGGTATAAGTATCTCTGAGGGATGAAAGGCCGGAGATGCCGGATAAGGCTAATGAGATTATGTTAACTTAGCTGCTTCCCTTCTGTGTGCGACACTCCTTAACAGGGTATCATTCCTAGTTACGATACTGGAGTTGTTCGCTACACAGATTGCTGTGCTACCTCTTGCAATATTCCCTTTCCTATTATGCCTATTAATAGCATTATTATTACAATAAGCAATATTTATAATATGAAATATTGAAATTGTATAACTTTTCGATCTTATAAAGCAAACCTTCAGAACGAGAATAGGACGTTCTAATCACCTTTTAACTTAACAGTCTCTGTGAGAAGTGCTGCAGGAGAGACAGGAGACGTGGTTATCAGTCCATAAGGCCCTCGCCTGGCGTCGTACTTGTGACCTCCGTGTTGGACAAGACGCTCGGAAGATCCTCTATCATTACCGGTCAGTTGTTTAGATGGGAAGAATGGAGGTGTAGGATGGTGGTATAGGATTGTGTAGGATGGTGGTATATTATTGTATAGGTTGGTGTAGAATGGTGGTATAGGATTGTGTAGCATGGTGGAATAGGATTGTGTAGCATGGTGGAATAGGATTGTGTAGGCTGGTAGTATAGGATTGGGTAGGATGGTGGTATAGAAATGTGTAGGATGGTGGTATAGGGTTGTGTAGGATGGGGAGGTATATGACTGTGTAGGAAGCTGGTATAGGATTGTGTAGGATGTTGATATAGGATAGTGTAAGATACTAGTATATGACTGTGTAGGATACTGGTAAAAGATGGTGGCAAAGGATGGTGGTATAGAGGGTGGTGTACATTTTTCCGCGTGTATATTACATGCACGGGCCTTATATACCAGGGTGGGCCCTAAGCCTCTGTCTGGCCCACTAAGTTTTCTTTTATTATTTTCTACTACTGACGTAGCCACACATTTACAATGCTAACCAGCATATATACATTTTCTTCTATCCTCCATGGACAGGGTGAGAGATCTGTTAAACATATAGTTCAGGGATTTATTGGACAATCAACCGCAGAAGGTGATTGTAGTGTCACTCATTCTGTCTCAGACGGTGGATGAATATTTATGACTCGTGTCTTGGCTTCTGTAAGGTTATGTCCAGTTTGTTTACAAACAACTTCTGCGCTGTTAAATTACAGTGGTAATCTTATTAGTCCGTAACTCTACACTGTGTTAATGTCTCTGTGGTGTGTCGGACATTTCTCCACAATGCTGACATTTCCTCGTTTTTCTTGTGGAACCTGAGAACCTATTTCCCAAGCAAATAGGTATCCTTGTCTGATGCCGTGTAGTGCACTAATGTCGTTCTGATGTTCCCTCTCACCAAAACAAGTGGTTCATAATTGGTTGACTTCTTATACCAACCCGTTCTCGTGTACATCTCATTTAAAATTCCCTAAGGCCACAAACTGGTGTACTAAAAATCACAGCAGAAATAAAAATTGACGTGATGTCCCGTTTCTATTTGTGGGTTCTCGGTTAGGTTAAGTTCTGACAATTAAGTACACTTCTTTAGTGACCAGAATGCACCTGCTGCATTACAGTCACTGTACGTCTTCTGCACTGCTCTATCTCTAATTGTGTTCTTAGTGCTAGACTCTGTGGTGTACAAAGGCCTACATTTCTCCTCTTAGTTTCAAGTTCTGCAACTTCATCTACGACGTCATTCCCTAGTGTTGCATTATGACTTGACACGCTGTTGGTACGTATTCGAGGACCTTGACTTTTGAAAATTTGTGTAGGATGGTGGTATAGGATGAAGGTGTAGGATGATTGAATAGGATGGTGTAGAATGGAGTCATATAATGAAACACGTCTCCTCTTCACTCCTGTTCTCACTCATTCCACCTCTCCCTCATTATCTACCTTCCTCTCTCCCATTCATTTTTTCTCCGATTCCTTATTTTCCGTCTTGTCGTCCCCTTATTCGTCTTTCTCCTCATTTTCCATCTAGCTCATTCCTCATCTTTCATCATTCCATCTGTCTCTCAATATCTTCTTTCCATCTCTGTCTCTCAATATCTTCCTTCCATCTCTGTCTCTCAATATCTTCCTTCCATCTCCTCTACTTCCTCATCCTTAACCCCCTTCCATAAAGCCTCTCCCTCCCATACTTCCTCTGACGACAATAACAGAGGGCTGGACAATTTGCTAAAACTGTAGGATTTGCAGCAGCAAACTTTTTTAGGAGTTGGTAGCAAAAGTTAAAACCCAGTCGACATCCGAGCGAGTTTCTGGCGACTCCAAAATCCGGGTTTTTTCGCAGAAGCCTCTACTCTATATATGCTTTTTTGTAAGTTGTTAAGTGTTTTGTAAGTAGGCTTACGTGGAGAGTAGAGCTATTTTGTTATTTTTATTTTTCGGTTATATTTTTATGATTTATCTGCAGACATTCTTATATTTTGGGAGTTTTTGCTTTAAGTTTAAAGTGTTTTGTAAGTAGTTATAAAGTTGTGTAGTTACTGTTTTACTCATCTTTGGTAAAGGGTTTATTATAATGAATATCACACTCATAAATATAAATTATAGATCTACAACCACTACAACTACTACCACACCACATTATCATCACTATCATTATAAAAGCTCCACAACCCTTCCCCCTTCCCTTAGCCCTTCTTCCCCAACTACCCTCCCAACAACCACCACCACCCCTACAACCACCATCACCCCTACAACCACCACCACCCCTACTACCACCAATACCAGCACTCCTTTCCCCCTACCACCATCACCCCACCACCGTCCGGGGGCTGTGTGGGAGGTCCCTAGGGTCTGTGCTCTGACGGCGTGAAATAATAGTTACGGTCCTGATGCTGGGGGAGGCTATGGTGCCTGACACCCTCCTGACACCCCTCCTGACACCTCCCCTGACACAATCCTCCCTCATCTTCTGTCTTCCTGACGCTGTGGCAAGCTATTCTGAGTGACACACAACTGGCAGCTGTACAAACGTTAACCCTTCATGATCTGATACCAACACCTACACCACGCACAATCACACCATGAACACCAACACCTACACCACACACACATGATGTCACATACGAACACTACCACCACACACAAACTAAAACTTCCTAAGAGCCATAAACAACAGCTCTCAAACCGAGACAATCTTCTAACAAGAACGCAGGGTTTTACAGCACACAAATCCCTCTGTACACTTTGGCTGCCCTGTCCTGCACTAACACCACCAGTTACCACACCATTTACAACAATTTTAACAGAATAATAAGTTCTTCACATCAAAAAAACAAGTTTCATACCCGCTTATATGAAGATTACCAACTAAGATTAAAAGATTACCAACTAAGCAAACTCAAA
This sequence comes from Procambarus clarkii, assembly GCF_040958095.1. Taxonomy (NCBI): domain Eukaryota; kingdom Metazoa; phylum Arthropoda; class Malacostraca; order Decapoda; family Cambaridae; genus Procambarus; species Procambarus clarkii. The sequence goes on along the minus strand of NC_091237.1, from coordinate 20,839,373 downwards.
TTTATGGCCAAAACATCAATGAATCATTATAATGACAGCCAGGTAAACAGACAACGCAAAGTGCAGACAGATTGATATCCAAGCAGACAGGTAGACAGAGAGGCGTACAAGCAGGAAAGTCATGCAGGTAGATAGGCCAGATTAGGAGCAGACATACGCAGACATACAACGAGGCCCCACCGCTCACCATGCCCCATTGCGTTGTTATGGGTCCAGAAGATGTATACACGAGCGGCGTTCATGGATATTCAAGTGAAAATGCTTCATAAATATGGAAATTTCTGATCGCTGATTCATGGGTGATTTTCAGCGCTCAGTTACAAATAAAAAGACTGATTCTAAATGATTCGTTGCGATCCTATCAATTTCGCTTCGTGAAATTATCATTTCAATTTATTCCTAGTGTGTGTGTTTTATACTAGAAAAAATAAATGAATTCACGTACAAATAATACAGCAGATACAAAGGCAAATATAGATACACACATACAAACATACACACACACACACACACACACACACACACACACACACACACACACACACACACACACACACACACACACACACACACACACACACACACACGTAAACACAGCACAAACAAAGACGCCTAATGTATTCATATCCAAATACTATCATATCATAAAATTTGCATAAAGCCGTCATTAAGTCAAATGCCAATTTCAGCATAAATGGATTTGATTTACTCAGTTCAGAGGACTTCATTTTAAACCTGCCAAGACCATTATAACTGAATATAAATACTGGTTCTCCAAGGCTTCCTATTCTCACATTTATCCCCCATTCCTTATTGTTCCTACCATCTGCTGATTTTTTAAATAAAAGAAAATATTAATAATTACAACTAATCACTGATAACATGATTGTCATTCTCTGTAGATACTATATGAATACTGACTGGAACATTTGACGATATATTGGACTTGTACCCAAGATTGACTATGTAATGCATCAGTTATACAATGTATGTGATGTAACTGATGCATTACATAGTCAATCCTGGGTACAAGTCCAATATAATGTAATTATATATATATATATATATATATATATATATATATATATATATATATATATATATATATATATATATATATATATATATGTATATATATATATATATATATATATATATATATATATATATATATATATATATAGGCTGAGAAGTGCGTTCTGGCTACTAGGTACGACATATATATATATATATATATATATATATATATATATATATATATATATATATATATATATATATATATATATATATATATGTATGTCGTACCTAGTAGCCAGAACGCACTTCTCAGCCTACTATTCAAGGCCCGATTTGCCTAATAAGCCAAGTTTTCCTGAATTAATATATTTTCTCTAATTTTTTTCTTATGAAATGATAAAGCTACCCATTTCATTATGTATGAGGTCAATTTTTTTTTATTGGAGTTAAAATTAACGTAGATATATGACCGAACCTAACCAACCTTACCTAACCTAACCTATCCTATCTTTATAGGTTAGGTTAGGTTAGGTAGCAGAAAAAGTTAGGTTAGGTTAGGTTAGGTAGGTTAGGTAGTCGAAAAAACATTATTTCATGAAAACTTGGCTTATTAGGCAAATCGGGCCTTGCATAGTAGGCCGGAGAAGTGCGTTCTGGCTACTAGGTACGACATATATATATATATATATATATATATATATATATATATATATATATATATATATATATATGTTATGTTATGTTATAACTACAACTTGTTATGATATAACTACATTTTTATAATATAACTGACATGAAGTGTAAACCATGCAGTGAAAACATAAGGATTCGTCCTCTTTTATTATATCAACCCTCGTGCAACCCCCTTCATCATGAAAAACAATATTTTTGCCTACTCTGACCAACTGAAGTGTTCTAATATAGTATATGAATATAAGTTCAATTCTGAAGACTGTGTGATCCGAAATGTATGCTATATTAGAAACACTATTAACACTCAAGTAGGCATCTTACACTTTATTTGCAAGGAGGAGGAATTAAGCAATACCATTCTCAGCACTACGATACTATCCTGAATCTACAGGACATAGTGAAGGACACCGCAATAATCATACGGAACACTGATTTGAAGGAGGCTCCAAATACTTGAAGCCATATTCAATCACGAGTTGATACCAGTCATCAACATTCAAGTAAGTTCAACATCAAGCATACAATTGTTTGATGACCCTTCTTGAGTTCAGACCCAGTAGACAACCATTAGCTTGAGTTAGGCACCAATCACCTCACCCTATTCTTCGTCACACTTTGCGATTAAAGACTACTTAATTATAGAATGAGGAGAACCTTCGCTTATAAATATTTATGTTTTTGCATGTAAACTTAGTATACCTGGATCCTTCAGTGTCAAGCATATTTTCCTGAGGATGTTACAGTGTTGACGAAACGTCGAAGAAATAAAATAGAGCTTAAATTATTTAGTGTTTCTTCACCCTCTAGATGGTAGAAAGTATTTACGTAGAATAGAAACTATCCACAAGAAAAATCGCAACTGTAACAATATTGTTTATTAATTCCCCTTGAATATATATATATATATATATATATATATATATATATATATATATATATATATATATATATATATATATATATATATGTTCTGAGAACTATATATAATCACATTATCCAATAAAGGAAGAAGTCATTACTATTTGAAGGGCTCCCAGAGTGGCCTGGCTCCCTAGGGCCACTCAGATACACCCCAAATGGTCATTGGGATTCAAGATGAATTATCAGGATAAATAAATCCATCAGATCAGCCATCACTGTAACAAGAGGGGGAGGCAGGAATATACCATTAGCTCGCGCTCTGGACCACTCCTTACTGGTCCCACGGCGTGAGTGGTCAGCGATGTCAGATGGTTGGTCCGGTAGGTCTTTGGTCTTTTAAAATTGTATTGGTAGTTAGCGTGTATGGTCTGAGGGCTTGTGTGGTCTGATAGGTCAGGGGAAGATGTGACTGTTTTACAGGTGATGAGGGTAATGTTTTGATGTAAGTCTATAGATGTTCTGAGAACTTTTGAGGTAGTTTAAGAGTTTTTTGGATGGTACATAAGTGGTCTATAGTCCGAACAGTCCGGAAATAGACTGAATGGTCCGTGAGAGGTGTGCGTAGCTCATAGGTGGTGTAAGTGGTCAGAGGGCGGCTCACAAGACCTGCCTGAGTGCTATTAATTATAGAAAAACTTTTAGTCATTCCAAAAGGAGTTCGATATTGACGTTCGAAGTCTTGGTCATAAAGCTTGACTTTAACTCTATAGCGCAACCTTTGTTTCTTAACACGTGTTGACACCTGCATGCCAACATGTGTTGACACCTGCAACACAACACGTGCTCACACCTGCAACACAACACGTCCTGACACTTGAATGAACATACTTCACTGATGCAACACTGGTGATAGAGCGGAGAATGTTAGAGGACACAGAAATAACAGCTACGTGTGTGAAGAACTCAACAGGGTCTTAACACTAGAGCAAGGGGATGAACCTGAGCTGAGAAGAAAGGTGTCAAACGCAGCGGAAGTGGAGAACTTTGAGATTACTATAAAGTAAGGCGGCACCCATTGTAGCTGGTTACAACCTGATGTAAATGTAGCTCTCGTTAACATTGCCTACGACTGCCGTCTGACCACCAGTAATATCGGGCTTTGACCTTATAAAGGTGAATGATATTTTAACATGACATCTTACCAGAGGTGTTACCTATGGCGTTATGAGAGACCGTGGGATGAAATAGTATAATAATTAATGTTGGAAGGTAAAGCACAATTAATCTATAATATGATGCATCACAGAAAGCCTGTTATAACACTGTGTACTTCTCGAGAGTCCAGAGGTTCGAGTTCAATGCCACACATTGTTATAATATTTCAGCTTGAAGATAACGACACGATAACTTAGATTGGCTTTAAAGATTTATTAATTACTTCCTCCTCGGTATGGGGTATTGATGTGTGTGTGTGGGGTGTGCGTGTTGGATTGTATGGGTATGGGGTGTGCAGGAATGTCAGTGAGTGTGTATGTGCCCGGCAAGGTGATGATGGGGTCTGAAGAATGATGCTCGGAGGTGGTGAGAGTGGAAGGTGGAGAAGAGGGGAAATGAGTGGAGGGGGAGGTGGGGAATGGGGGAGTAGGGCCGTGGAAGGTGGGAGGGGGTACGGGCCACTAAGATGGAGTTCTGGTGTTCCCTGGAGCCCGACTGACACCAGACTATTAATTATATCAACACCCACTTCCATCCTGCCTGCCCGCCGCCCCCGTCGTCCCAGGCCCCGCCGCCGCCACCTGGTCTCATGTCCACTCCATCAATTATTTCAGGAGCCGGTCAGGACCATACCTCGCCCGGGGCCCCTATCTAATGAAGGACCACCGGCGAGCCCAGCCTCCACCCCCCCCTGGCCTAAAGGTGGGTAGTTACTCGAGATGGCAGGAGGGGGACCTAGAAGGGGGTAGCCCACTTATAGATTAGGCATTTACCTGATTAAACCACTCATGGATCAGGCAGTCTGATCACCTCACTCATGATCAGTCTGATCATCTAACTCATGGATCAGACAGTCTGGTGATCATCTAACTCATGTATCAGGCAGTTTGCTGATCATCTAACTCATGGATCAGGCAGTCTGCTGATCATCTAACTCATGGATCATGCAGTCAGCTGATCACATTACTCATGTACCACTTAAGAAATTGTATTCTTAGAAATACCTACATTTATCGACTTCATTTGCAACACCTGTAGAATGAGTCATCACCACTGGACCCTCCAGATGTTGCACCTCCAGAGAAATCTTGTATTTACGAATACAAATTTCCACAGACATGTTGCAGAGCAGCGAGGGCAGTTCACTATGGAATCAGAGACAAAAGTTACAGTGTTGAGTTCCATGAAGTGGTCCGTCTTCCTGGAACATGAAGACTGACTTGAACAGGTCATTTTGCAACAAGTGGACATAGTGAATACAGGACGAGTGATAGTGCAACTATGTCTATGATTCGATAAAACCCAAGTGTGTGAATGCTGAAGGTATCAGTGATGTTCTTCCTACCAGCCACAACAGGCAGCCTCACCCTGCTATAATTTTTCAAGTTATCCAGAACCATTCATAAACATACAGGAAACTGCAACACAACTGCTGGCTCATACGAGGCAACTCCTATTTGTATCCACCCAAACACATTCATGTGTATGTCTAAACCTACGCTTGAAACAACCCAGTGAGAGTATACCATTATAAAGCCAAGGCCAGAATCATTCTTTTCATGGCTTATAAACATGTAATTTCAAGTAAATTCTCGCATTATTCTTTATATAAGTTTGAGAAAATAATTATATCAAGGTGTATAGAGAAGCCTATATCAAATCTTCAGAAATCTTCACTATTTTTATTGATCTGTAACAAGAAATGTTATTTGTCTGTTATGAAAACATTTAGCCCCCTGTAGCCCGCTCGAGTCCCCTCTAGACCCATTTGGTCCTCCACTATCAAAACTATATACAAATTCTTGAGGAATTATCACCACTGTCGGGCAGAACACATAAATATGAAAATGATTATGACGAGGAAGAGGGGGGAGAGAGCCTTGGGAGCTGTTTATCCCCCATTAACCATCTCTCCCCAACTATCCACAACTCTATTCCCCCACCTCCTCCAACTTTACTCATCATCACCCCCCCCCCTCAACTCTGCACACCATGCCAAACCCCCCCCCCCACCCCCGCCTCATGCCTCACCTCTTATCCGTCATTCCTCACCCCTCCTCCCTCATTCCTCACTCTCTCCTTCCTCATTCCTCACTCCTCCCTCATTCCTCACCTCTCATTCCTCACCCCCTCCCTCCTCCCTCATTCCTCACCCCTCCCTCCTCCCTCATTCCTCACCCCTCCTCCCTCATTCCTCACCCCTCCTCCCTCATTCCTCACCCTTCACCCCCTCATTCTTCACCCGACATACATTAGCAATACATTACTTATCACGACCGCATTTGGGTGTCCCGATATCTTTTCCCTTTGTTGCTTGCTTGGTCTGTCCTTCTCACTGTCTCCTTCTGTCTCAGTTTATTGGTTGATGTAGTATATAATACAAGTTTAAATGTTGGCATATATCAGTCATTCTGTAACCTTCATGCGTCCGTAATTATACTCGCCCGACTTGAATGCATTATAATCGCGAAAATACTCTCTCTTTCTTTCACTCTCTCCCTCCCTCTCTCTCTCACTCTCGCACACATAAAATTATCAATATAAAACGTTCTTCTCTCATTCCATGACGGAACACTGTAACCAATATTAAATTCACCTCGTATACCATGATAATATACATTTTCAGCCCTCGTGAATTAATGATGTAAATCTCGGTATACATCGTAGCGTAAGTGCTCGGTACAGATGTCACCTGCTGTCTTAATAAGTTGGGAATCATAACGTGAGTTACGCCAGACTTGGCAAGAGTTGTGGCGGCAGCACCTCTCCTCCCACAACTGCGCCCCTGACCATTGAGAAACGAATCAAAATGATTATTAGAAGGTGCTAGGTCCTCCACTATCAACACTATATACAAGCGACTGCGGTGGCATTTGGAAGGGATATGAAGACAAGGATTTGGGATAGTACGGAGGAAAGGAACGGTGCCCAAATACTTGGATCTACGGGGATAGAACGCCGACCTGCAAAAGGCAAGGCCGACGATGTACTGACCAGTCCAAGTGGTTGGGTGTTTCTAGAGAAATAATAGTGATTTGTTTCATTTTTACATAGGAAGGTACAAGAGCATATGGCTTTTGATTTTGCTAATAGGTCTAGACTTTCCCCTTCCCACAACTCATCCTATGTCTTATGCCTGGAACTCAAGCCAACAGTCGGTTTACAACCAGGTCCTCAGTTATTGCTGAGTGAACATGGCCGAAGTTAAGGATTAGCGACCAGTCGACCTTCCTTACCCTGGGCTTGAACCCGACTCGGCATCATTGGTGAAGCGTGCGGGGTGGAGATATCCCCCCAACGCGCACCCCTCCCCCTTTAGATGGACGGTAGAACGACGGCCTCACTTTTTTGCAGGTCGGCGTTCAATTCCCCGACCCTCCAACTAGTTGGGGCACCATTCCTTCCCTCCGTCCTCTCCCAACTCCTTATCCTCATTTCTTCCATGCGCTATATAGTCGTAATGGTTTAGTGCTTTTTCCTTATAATTAATTTCCTTACTTTACATGTACTACTTGCTGTTGCTGCTGTTTTTCCTCTTTCTACTTTTCCTCCAGCTGCTTTTAGAAAATGGACTGTTTGATGCCTTTGGAAAACGTGAAGAGCATCTTCCAATTTGGCCCACAACAATCAACCGACTCTCAGGCCCCGTGAAGCTGATTTGGTTAATACCTATTCCCTTTAGATGAAGACCCGCAATGACAGCTTCTGGCAAATGACCCAAATAAGAGAATTCTTCCAGTGTTTGTATTTTGCACCAGCTTCAATTAACTAAACAAAAATCGATGGTGGAGTTTGTCTAATTGTAATTTAAGAAGACTTTCGTCCGCTTCTATAAAATAGCGTAGGTGATGGAATTCCGTAAGCTATTGTTTTCCAGTGGATAACAACACTGCATCAGTCAGTACAGCGTTGTTATCCAATGAAGAGGACAACGCTGGTTCAGCCTGCGGCAGCTTTTCGTTGTAACCAGTGGAAGGATTCTGCGAAAATTCTTGTGTTTTTAAGGGAGGAAGACGAGGCTGTTTTTGCCCGTCTGTAATATACGATCGTAGCGACACAGTTCTGACAATTTCCTTTGTTTTGTAGAGGTGCGCGATGCATGTTGATCACTTCCAGTCTCCCGACCTCCAGCTCTATAGAGGCCAGCACCGCTCACCCCTGGAACTGTGTAGGACTTTATTTCCAGCAACTTCCAGCGTGTAGTAAAGCGCTGGAAACGACCCACCGTATCCTCAACCCGCCGGCAAAAGGCTCTCGGAATTGTGCAAAAAGAAAAGGTGAACTGCGGTGAAGAATAAATGAAAGAGCGATGACGGAGGGCACGAAAATGGAGTGATGTGACCCCCTGGTCTTCCAGCACGAGGAGGGGGAGGAGGAAGGGGACGAGACAGGGGGAAGAGGAAGGGGAGGAGGCAGGGGGAGGAGGCAGGGGCAGGAAGCAGGGGGGGGAGAAGGAATGGGGAGGAGGCAGAGGGATTTTACACAACAGACAGTTTATGCGTGTTACTGCCTAACACACCTCAATTTAATTTCACGTTCAGTCAACAGATGGCGTTGGGGTAAATCAAATCGAATTAACAAGGGGCGGGCAGAGGCGGCGGTATTCCGAGTTAGCAGACACCATGCAAATATCTCCAACACGTTACAGAGAGAAAAACAACACGGGAGGAAGGGAGCCTTGCCTATGGCCAGTTTGGAGGTGCAGGTGGCCAGCAGGTGGGTGATGTGGGCGGGGCGAGGGCCGGACATAGGCGTATGTGACGGGATTGGGGTGCCAGGATATGTGGGTGTGACGGACACACCCTAGAAACCCGCTTCCTCCCTAGCCCATCACACACCTAGCTATCACCAGTCCATATTTTATACATACAATATATAGTTTTATATATTGGGGGTACCACCTCTGGCAGGAAGAAGGGGACCCATAGCCTCGGAAAAAAGCACACACAAAGCATTAGAAGGGATGTTTGGTTCCCCTCTATTGCAGTTTCCGTGTTCTTTTGTCCTACCACCCCCCTTCTTTTTGTGTTCTATTTTGCTTTATTAGATATTTAAATATCTATTAATATTAGACATTAATGTAATACAGATGTTAAATATCTATATTACAAATTATATAGATTATTATAATCCACAAGGGCCATAATCAGGGTTCGAATCTACGCACGGAATATTCCCAGATGCGCCTTAGTCAACTGTGCCACGACATGATCAAAAGAATTGCAACCTGGAGTGCTACTGCCCGCACTAGGATCCCGAAGCTTCTCCGAAGCCCAATCGGGTTTCACGCAATTCTCCCATGCAGCCGGGCTCTGTCAACCAAATGTTCTACCTCTACGCCCTTCAATAAGTGAGGGCAGTAGCACTCCCGGTTGCAATTCTTTTGACCATGTCGTGGAACAGTTGACTAAGGCGCATCAGGGAACATCCCAGACGTAGGTTAGAACCTTCATCAGGGCCCTTGTGGATATGTTCATTTGATGTATAACGTTATTGTGATTTCTCTGTGTGTCTGGAACCTAATTCTTTGAGGAAGCTCAAGGACCTCTTATCCCATGGGCAGAGGGGGTCTCAGATGCTATCGGAACAGAGGTGTACTGACTTTTCAGTTACCTGTATTTGTTTGATTATGCCACTTCCCTGGGGTTGGCCACACCACATGCCTGATCAGCACCAAAGTACATATAGTTGTCAGTAGGGGTGGATACACATGTGTAGTCCCACATCAGCTGTTTGCCTCTCTTCCAGGCGTATATTGTGATACCATCTGGACGACTGTTCAGATTTTTTTTAATCGTGGACTTTAGTGCATAATGTTTTACAAGTCTACGAAGAAAAATCAATAGCCCAATTAATATATTGCAAGATTCTTCACAGGGGGGTAGCTTTGGCAGCATGTCAAGTGGCACTCATCAAATTTATACCAACTCTGAACCACCCACACTGGGTATGTATTAGTAGCAATTCTTGTTAAAAATTGGATGAGGTTAGCCCGAAGCGTCTGTCCTCTAACCTCAAACAGGCATTCTAATTTATATAGATATTACTTATATAGAATATGCTCTTGAAAAATGAATCCTTGGATAAGTGCGACACATCTCTTTGTTAACTCGTGTCACATCACCGGAGGGAGACCTGTTACAGGTAACTCACATTCTCTATGTCAGGTTAATGCCCTTTGATAGCCAGCGTAGCGGAAAATATCAAGTGCACCCGCAGTGGCAACATCCATCTGGTGATTGCATCTGGTGATTGCGCCAGCTGATGGTCTGTTTACACCAATAGTGTCCGCGTCGACCACCAGGGGCTATACTGTTGCCATCATAGACCTCTTCTGGCTATACTAAGCTCATATTAACATTTAGCGTGTATATATTTTCCTGCCTTGATAATATGAATAATGTTTTATCTGGTATATAAGGTTATTTTAAAATGAATTTCCAATAATTAGAATTATTTTGTTTCCATATATTTCGGATTTTATTCTTTACGGGTCAACCGAGCACACTTTCCCCTACACCTCACTTTAGTCCCTGCAGCGCTGCCTTTACGTCATGCCGGGCGCACTTCCTTAAACATATTTTACTTTATGGTACGGATCAGATGAAGTTGTAGAGCGCACCACCGGAGGCGCAACAGCGCCCGCCACGTCAGTGTAACTTTTGTGTTGTGGAGGCGAGCGAAAGAGTGCCCGGTTGACAGCGCCCATCCTGACCGACACATAACTCTCATTTGCGCCTTTTCTTCATTTTAATTAAAGCGAACGACGAGATGGCAGCCAAGGAGCGACTGTGGGGGGTAGGTGGGAGGCCAGGAGCAGTAACTGGGAGCTGAGGCCAGGAGTAGTAACTGGGGGGGGGATGCAAGGAGCACCACTGGGGAGGGGTGGGAGTGGGGGGAGCAGAAGGAGCACCAGAGAGACCTAGAAGAGGAGGCTGGAGGCCCGAAAACAGTGATTGGGGGAGTCCAAGAACAGCGACTGGAAGCCAGGGTTCAGTGACTGGCAGCCAAGGAGTGACTGGGAACACAGCAGCAGTGACTGGAGGCCCTAATAAGAAACACAACATTGCTAATCATTAAAATGTAAATCTAGTCAGTGGCGCAGCCGTAAAAAGTGGCAAAATTAGCCCCTGCCAGCCTTTACCTCGTAATTAACGCTCCGATATTAAAAACTTTGGCCGGATAAGAAGGGGTCCGGGTCCAGGGGTTCCGGGGGGTGGAATTTGCATTCTTTGAATATTCCAAAACTCGGCTCATTTGGATGGCGGGGAATCGCGCCTAATGTTGGCGTGATAAGACCTTTACGCCCCCAACTTTGGGGTGACCCTCAAGATTTTCAGGCGCTCATTAAAAGATAATGGAGGAGTTTGGCCTTTAAGATATCAGCTTAGTCTCTCCTTCGGCCGGAATGGGAAGAGATTCTTGGTCGTTCTTTGGTCGCATAAAGAGGTTTTGGCTAGGTCTTTGGTAGGATAAAGAGGTTCTGGCTAGATCTTTGGTCAGACAAAGAGGGTCTGGCTAGGTCTTTTGTCGGATAAAGAATTTCTGGCTAGGTCTTTGGTCGGATTAAGAAGTTTTGGCTAGGTCTTTGGTCGGATAAAGTTTCTGGCTAGGTCTTTGGTCAGATTAATAAATTTTGGCTAGGTCTTTGGTCGGATGAAAAAAAAGTCTGTCCAGCTCTGTTACCAAAGGAAAAAGAACCTGCGCATCTCTTTAACATGTTAACAAAAAACTGGTCCACTTTCACCACATGAGGAACGACACCTTAAAGTGTGGTCATGACCAGGACGTTCACAACCGTTACCATCAGGAAACAAAAACAAAAATTAGTCATACCAACAATTTTAAACCGCCTCATTTTGTATTTGTTTTTTTCCCTAAGAATTTTATTACTGCGAAAAAATTCGATCTTGACATAAGAGAGTTTCTGGATATTAAAACTTTCTCCATTTACTGGGGTTGTGACGACGCATTTGATTGGTCCATTCCAGACTCCGACATTAAATTGGCGGTCAAAATGGCGGTAATATTGGCCTAAGACTATAATGGAGCTAAATGAGTTTTCTCATCTCTCTCTCCCTCTCTCTCTCTCGCAAACTATTCGTATCGCAAGTTTGGTGAAGGCAGGCAGTGACACAAACGGTTTTTATACTTTGTGTATTTACTATTGGTACTTGCAAAATCAAGCTATTAGCTCTTGGATCCTGCCTTTCACACCGATATCTCTTTTCCGCTATTATATCTACTACATATATTTCTCTCTAAAACACACACACACACACACACACACACACACACACACACACACACACACACACACACACACACACACACACACACACACACACACACACACATCCCCAGGATATAGCCCTTAGCAGCTGCCTAAAACCCAGGTTCCTATGTACTGTTAGGTGAACAGTGGCGTCAGGTGAAACAAACTGCCCATTTGCATCTGTTTCGTCAGCGAAACGAACCCAGGCTCTTAGGAATACGACCTCCGATTGCTGTCCACTCGGCCTCGAGGCCCCACACCCTGTGTGAGTGTGAGTGTGAGTGTGCGTGTGCGTGTGTGTGTGTGTGTGTGTGTGTGTGTGTGTGTGTGTGTGTGTGTGTGTGTGTGTGTGTCGTTTTGCCCTGTTATAAAATATACACAAACTTGGTGTGTTGTGATTGAAACAATTTGTCCGTGTTTCTGTGAGAGGAAGTTTGTGAGCCATAATGTTTGTAGACAGCTGAGCAGAGACAGATATATAAACAGAAGCAAATAGACAGCTTAACAGGGAGAGATAGGCAAACACAATCTGACAAGTGGAAACATATGGTGCAGACAGAAGTATAGTGCAGACAGGCATACAAATGAAGACATTCAGAGTTACATTATCACTGTACCAAAGAGCCACTATCAAACCAAACACAAATACACCGACAAGGTCCCAAGGTCCCAAGCGGAGAAGGTCCCAAGCGGAGAAGGTCCCAAGTGGAGAAGGTCCCAAGCGGAGAAGGTCCCAAGCGGAGAAGGTCCCAAGCGGAGAAGGTCCCAAGTGGAGAAGGTCCCAATCTGAGAAGGTCCCAAGTGGAGAAGGTCCCAAGCGGAGAAGGTCCCAAGCGGAGAAGGTCCCAACCGGAGAAGGTCCCAAGCTGAGAAGGTCCCAAGCTGAGAAGGTCCCAAGCGGAGAAGGTCCCAAGCGGAGAAAAAGAAAACATGACGCGGGGAAAAAAGGCGAGACAGAATAAGGAATAATGACAATAAGGACAAAAGTTGAAGTGGAGGTCATTAGAGGCGGGAGCAGTGAGCCTCGTGGTTATTACCAAGGGTGGTTGTACACCTTGTTTGGGGGGGGTTGTGGTGGCTGTTGGGTGGTTGTCGGGGGTTGAGACGCTGGTTGTGGTGGTTGTTGGGGGGTTGTAACCCGCGGGTTGTGCACAATAACCGGCCCTAATGACACTCTCTATAAGCTTCATTTTCCCCGAACTACGTCGTTACGCATTTCGGGCCAAGCTAAAATCACCTCTGATGACCTAGTACATAATGGTAATTTTCTTGTGCTTGCTTAAGCACCTTCTTATCATTATTACTGACTATGTTACAATAATGCCGCCTCTAATGACCTCGTTCATAACGTTTATTTTCCTTAATTTTGTCTGAGCTGCTGATTTATTATCAAATTTGTGACCGCGTAGCAATAAGCCCCTCTAATGACTTTGTCTATAAGACTCAATTTCTAATGCTGTATTTTTAGTAACATTACGAGTGGCGGGATACGCAATTTCCAGCCTTAATGACCCTGTCTATGAAGCTCATTTTCATTGTCCTAGTCGAAGAACTTTATTATTATTATTATTATTATTATTTCATGAGTTCGGATACGCTATTAACAGCCTTAATGAGTCTGTCTCGAAGGTTTAATTTTCGTTTGTAAATCGGCATAGAATCAGCCACACCAATACGACCTCTAATGACCCGGTTTATAAAGCTTATTTTGCTAAAACTTTACTCGGGTTTGCGGCGAAATTTCCTGCGAGAATATTATGATAAGGAGCGACGGTATAGGCATAGCTGCATTGACTTCTGATTAATTGACCAAAAGCCAATAATTGCCCCAATTATCGATAATTACCCGGAGGGGGAATTATCAGTGTGCATGGGTGAAGATATTCATAATTACCACCTCTGGGTAGATGTTGTGGGGGCTCTGATTACTCTACTGAATGGTACCTCTGATTTCCTATTCACATCGTCATTCATATTTTCTTTCCACGGATTTCCTGATGGAGTTGTCAGGTGGAGAAGTGGGAGGGAGAGAAAGAGAGAAGAAAAGAGAGGGAGAGGGAGGGAGGACAATGAGGAAATAATGAAGACATGACAAATAAACAGAATACGGACATTTTATAATATATAACAGTAATAAATATGGTTAAGTATACGTAGTATACGTATGTGTGAAATATAATATATATATATATATATATATATATATATATATATATATATATATATATATATATATATATATATATATATATATATATATATATATATGTCGTACCTAGTAGCCAGAACGCATTTCTCAGCCTACTATGCAAGGCCCGATTTGCCTAATAAGCCAAGTTTTCATGAAATAATTGTTTTTCGACTACCTAACCTACCTAACCTAACCTAACCTAACTTTTTCGGCTACCTAACCGAACCTAACCTAGAGATAGGTTAGGTTAGGTTAGGTAGGGTTGTTTAGGTTCGGTCATATATCTACGTTAATTTTAATTCCAATAACAAAAAATTGACCTCATACATAATGAAATGGGTAGCTTTATCATTTCATAAGAAAAAAATTAGAGAAAATATATTAATTCAGGAAAACTTGGCTTATTAGGCAAATCGGGCCTTGCATAGTAGGCTGAGAAGTGCGTTCTGGCTACTAGGTACGACATATATATATATATATATATATATATATATATATATATATATATATATATATATATATATATATATATATATATATATATATATATATAAGTTTGTGAGGGTACCACCTCTGGTGCCAATGTGGGGACCCATAGCCTCGGAGAAGAAAATAAAAAGTATTCAGAGGAGACCTTGTGGTTTCTCACTGAACACTAATATTATCTTCTCCTACCACCCCCATTCTTTTGTATGTACACACACACACACACACACACACACACACACACACACACACACACACACACACACACACACACACACACACACACACATATATATATATATATATATATATATATATATATATATATATATATATATATATATATGAAATATATGTTTGTGATATGTGTAACTCCTGTGTGAAATGTTGCGGGTTTAGAACGTACTGCTTGAACCGGATATGGCACGAAGAAGCCTTGATAGGCCTAAGGTTTGATACAAGGTAATTTGCCCTAATATAATGCTCACATTTGCCTTTTGGTTCAGTTAGACATAATTACGAACTATGAAATATAGTTGAACAATATTATATTGGATGAGATGAATCGTACAGTGATTATTACGAATTATTCAACACTCAACAACACTGTGTTCAACGTGGCTCATTCGGCAACAGATATGACGAACTTAATAGTCAAGGAATCGCTTGATTGTTTCAAGAGTAGGTTTGACATGAATATTACTTTGGGTGGATATAGGAAGGAGCTGTCTCGTATGGGAAATATAAATGTCTTCTGCAGTTCCTTTATTCTTTGGTTAACTCTATGTTTATGATTTACCTCCACTCTCCCCACACCTTCCCTCGTGATCAAACTGACTTTCTCTACACTCCTGCTGTGTCACGACTTGATAACGGTCCATGGCGGGCTGCAACGTCCTGGATTGGGTTGCGTTACTGGCATGTTTACTGAACATGAAAGATGTGGCACAGCCCGGCTCAAGTGAGGGTCTGTTTATGTCCAGTTCAATGCAATATACTTGCAACAATACACCATTGTATAATTGCAACAATACTCCATTGTACAATTGCAACAATACCCCTCACCCCTCCTCAACAATATCTCTCACTTCTCCCCAGCAATATCCCTCACTTCTCCCCAGCAATACCCCCCACACCCCCTCCCAACAATACCCTTCACCCCTCCCCAACAATACCCCTCACCCCTCCCCAACAATACCCCTCACCTCCCCCCAACACTACCCTTCACCTCCCCCCAACAATACCCCTCACCAACATACACGTCCCTCCAACACAGTCTATCCAGCAGTTTACAGCACTTGAGGCCTCTATAAATCTTCAAAGTAAATTAGACAATTATTCTACATGCAAATGGGGTTCTTATCCGCTATATTATGACTCTTGTTACGAATCGACAAAGTTCAACCAGTCTTTAATTGAGTTCTGGGGACCTTAATGACATCTTGTAAGAGGTGATGCCAAACTTTCATCTCTCCCCCTCCCCCAACGACCCTCCCTCCATCACCCCCCTTCCCATCCCCACCCAACCCGAGCACAAGGACGCCCCCTCTGCGACAGACTCGGCGTTACCATAAAAATTTACTGTGGTTGATGGTTATATAATTGGATGTGAGCGTCGGGCGTTCGATCGCCAGGGTGGCACTGGTGTGGGTACTCGGTGGCACTGGTGTGTGGGTACTCGGTGGCACTGGTGTGGGTACTCGGTGGCCCTGGTGTGGGTACTCGGAGGCACTGGTGTGGGTACTCGGTGGCACTGGTGTGGGTACTCGGTGGCACTGGTGTGGGTACTCGGAGGCACTGGTGTGGGTACTCGGAGGCACTGGTGTGGGTACTCGGTGGCACTGGTGTGGGTACTCGGTGGCACTGGTGTGGGTACTCGGTGGCACTGGTGTGGGTACTCGGTGGCACTGGTGTGGGTACTCGGTGGCACTGGTGTGGGTACTCGGTGGCACTGGTGTGGGTACTCGGTGGCACTGGTGTGGGTACTCGGTGGCACTGGTGTGGGTACTCGGTGGCACTGGTGTGGGTACAAGGTGGCACTGGTGTGGGTACTCGGTGGCACTGGTGTGGGTACTCGGTGGCACTGGTGTGGGTACTCGGTGGCACTGGTGTGGGTACTCGGTGGCACTGGTGTGGGTACTCGGTGGCACTGGTGTGGGTACTCGGTGGCACTGGTGTGGGTACTCGGTGGCACTGGTGTGGGTACTCGGTGGCACTGGTGTGGGTACTCGGTGGCACTGGTGTGGGTACTCGGGCTTTCTTGAAATACGTTCCTTTCCTCTCGCTTTGAACTTTTTGTATTTCCTTCTACTTATCCCTCTCTCTATCTCTCTCTTTCACTCTCTCTCTCACACACTCTTTCATTCTCCCTCTCTTATTTAGATTTTTTTAAACTTTTCGTCTGCCTCATTCTTGCATTTTACTTCGTACTATTTCTCACTCTTAGTCCCTCTCTCCTACCCCCTTCCTCTCACTCACCCTCACTCCCTACCGCCACCCCCTCCATCCCTCTTCCTCCTCCCCCTACCCCACCACATATTACTACCGGCAACGAGGCACTTAGTCAAGACTGCGTTGTGTCCGCTCATATTATCTTGTTAAAATGTCCTCCGCCCCCACCAGGGAGAGGGGGGGGAAAGGAGGGTGAGGGGAAGGGGTGGGGGAATGGAGGATGAGGGAGGGGAGGGGAGGGGTACAAAGAGTAAATGGATAACGGATGGGGTGGGGTATGGATAGTGAGGGTGAGGTAGGGGTGGGGGTATGAAGGGAGAGGGAGGGGGGGATAAGTAGGGTACCATCAAGGTACTAGTGTGAGTACAAGAGAGTGGGAGGTGGTACATGGGGTTAAATCGAGCGTCTTCGAACCCTGGTGGTGTAGCCGTGGGTGGCGCCTCGCTCTCTGAAACTTTTGATTTGATATATTAAATGTGTGGGTTTAGCTTTGTGTGTGTAGATTGTTGACACCCCCCTCTCTCTCTTTCTCTCTCTCCCTCCCTCCCTTTACCTCCCTCCCTCTCTCTTTTCTTACCTCTTCTTCCAATCATAACACTTCCCCCTCATGCACATCTGATTCTATTTCTCTATATTTCCCTCACACTTCCTCTTCCTCCCTTTCCTTTCCCTCACTCCAATCTTCCCTTCACTCTCACTCATTCCGCTCTCCCTCACTCCGCTGCCCCTCCCTCTTCCCCCCCCCTTACCCTATCCCCTCCGCCCCCTCAACGAGGACGCTATCCCATTACAAGTTATCAGAGGCGGCCATGCGTGCGGTCAAAGGCATACCTCATCCAATTAAGGTGTTCAGCTGGCTTATTTCCCCGCCTGATAACCACAGCTAAGCTGATTATGGTCACCTGCTCTCGTGTGCTCTCTCTCTCTTTGCACTCTGCTCTCGCGCACACTCTTTTGCACTCTATGGTCTAACACACACTGCTCTCGCACTTTCCCACTCTACTGACACACACACTCCTCTCATGCACTCACCTGACACACACACGCTCCTCTCATACATTCTGCCACACACACACACTCACACTCGCCTCACGCATCTCGCACTCACTCATTTTGTACTCTCTCGTACGCTCTTTTCTCACACTACTCTGTCGAGTTTTCGTGCACATATCGCACAATCGTCACACACGCGCACTGTTGTCGCACACTAAATTCTCGCACCCGCTTTCTCACCAAGCACACTGCCTCTCACTCACTTTCGCACCTTTCTAATCGAAGTGGCGGGCTCTCAGTACCCCAATGCCACTAATCTGGTGTGAATGCTGTCACTAAGCCAATATGACTATATAGCACTTGGGACGGGTTTGAGGTTAGGATAGGAAATGGGATATGAGGACAGGATGCGAGGTGGAATATGAGGACAGGACAGAAGCTGGGACAAGAGGACGGAACAGGATAGATATGAGGACAGGACAGGTAGGATATGAGGACAGGATAGGAGCTGGGATACGAGGACAGGATAATAGTTGATTAGTCGATTATGCTATCAAGGATATTTCCCCAAAATTTCCGAGTTCCAGCGTGTCTTATGTCCCCTCGTTGGTAGAAAATGTACACATCAGAGCTTACCTGAATGTACCTGTATTGTGTTCTCTAATAAATAGTTTTCAGCATTTTTTTGTATATCTTGGGCTAAGGGTAGAGGACGGTCTGGCTTCATGCAGGTCGCGTTCAGTCCCCGACCGTCTAAGTGATTGGGCACCATATTCCTTCCCTCCGTCCCATCCCTAATCCTTGCCCTGACCCCTTCCAAGTGTTATACCTGACACTTAATGGCTTGACGCTTTCTTCTGATAGTTCCCTTCCCTTCTGTGTGCAACCCGTTCTCGCAAATTCGTAAAGTCAATATTGACTTATTAACTACGTGCATAGGTGATATACTAAACATAATAGATACCCTTAAAAAGCTTCTTAGAAAACACCGACCTTACTTAACCTTGTTAGTATCTTAAGATAAGCATCTTATAGCTTCGTAATTACAATTATTACTTAACCTATACCTATTATAGGTTAGGTAATAATTGTAATTACGAAGCAATAATATGCTTATCTTAAGATACTAACAAGGTTAGGTAAGGTCGGTGTTTTCTATGAATCTTTTTAAGGGTATCTATTATGTTAAGTATGTCACCTATGCACATATTTAATAAGTCAATATTGACTTATTAAATTTGCGAGAACGGGTTGCTGTGTGTGTGTACTCTCATAATTGTACTCGTCTAATTGTGCTTGCAGGGGTTGAGCTTTGGCTCTATGGTCCTGCCTCTCAACCGTCAAACTGGTGTACAGATTTCTAAGCCCATTGGGCTCTATTATAGCTACATTTTAAGCTGTGTATGAAGTCTGCCGCCAACATATCATTTCTTAGAACATTTCATTATCAACTACTTTGACAAAAAAAAAGATTTTCTAGTGTCTTCGTGGCTCATGTGGGTACTCAGTTTCCACCTGTGGCCCCTTGTCCGTGTACCACCCGTGTTAAACAGCCCACTTTTACCTACCGTGTCAATTCCGCTGAGATTTATTTGTGATCATTTTGTTCGTGTGACGTCGGAAGACAGGATTTAAGTGCATGACGAAGTCACAAGACATCAGCACCACCAAGAGCACGCAGAAGCGAGCAGAGGGAACCGGCAGCCCTCAAGTGATTCGGGCGGGAGACGTCGGGGGAAAATATCCGGTTGACGCATTCCAGATACTGTGAACAGTCGTCGAGAGCGTCAAAACCTGCACGAAGCTCACTATTGACGGCTGTCACGGTATTGAGGAATGTCCCAGTTTTTGTTGACGAACATGGGAGATGCCATTTAGGAGGGAGAGCCACCCAGGACGGGGTGCCATCTGGGGTGGGGAGTCACCCAGGACGGTGGCTCCCACACCATAACTACCCCATCAGCAGCACCACCCTGCAGCTGATTGATAAAAGAAAAGAACGCAGGAGACATGAACGACAAGCCACGAGTTGTTCCTCAGCAAGTTGGAGTTTTCAGATGAATCTTTCAGAAGAATCGAACGACTATTTCAGGACAATAAAGCTGTTGTCCAGGTGTAGAAGTGTGTGTGTGTGTGTCACTGTTCTATGAAGTAACTTGCAGGGTGCAACACTTCATATTCCATCAACTTGCAATATCATTAATTAATGACATACTGAACAATGAATATAAATCACAAAATCAGCTAACCTGAGTACCGGGTCGCCCAGACATACCTGTGTCAAAATTTGTATTTATTTTTATCCCCGGCTTTTGCCCACCGTGAGCATAAGTAGGGGTGTGTGTGTGTTCATGTATTTGTCTGTGCCTGCAACATCAGCTAACATATATGTCCTTATGACCGTGTGCACATGATAGAGCGCGCGCGCGCACGCATGTCTGCCAAACACCGTGATCCCCCGGGTCGAGGTCTGATCCCAGGGGATAGCGTCACCCACCCCTCATTTGCATACGAGAGTCGGACAAATCAGGGAGCGGCGGCAGCGGCGGGGGATATTGCTCATGTCGTAACATATAAATAGCTTCCCAGCTTCCTTGTAGACAACTTTTAGAATCGAGGAACGTGATCCTCCACTGATGAGAAGGTTAGGGTGGTGTGGTGATGGGGAGGGGGGTGATTGGTGGTGCGGGGAGGGGGGGGGGTGATTGGTGGTGTGGTGAGGGGATGGTGTGATGAGGAAGAGAGGTGACTGGGGGAGTGGGGAGGACGGGGTGATTGGAGGTAGGGGAGACTGAGTGTTTGTGGGGAAAGGGGAGGGAGGGGAATACCTCGCACCCTTAGTCCGTGGACTTTGGTAGACGGTATGCGGCGACCAATGTTTACAGTCAATACCACAGAGTTAATTTTACTATGGTGATTATTGTTTCAGTTAGTCTACACTCACACACACACACACACACGGGGTGCGTATGTGTGTGTGTGTGGTGCAGGGAGGGGGGCAAACACAACTAGGTGAGTACAACTAGGTGAGTACACACACACACGGACAAACATACACACGGACAAACACATACACAGAATCTCGTGATGACTGCACCTCGAGCAAATGTCAGGAATAGCAGTGAAAAATCACAGTGAGGTGAGAGGCTGGATGGGTGTGAGGGAGGGTGAGGGGGGAAGGGGACTGGAGGAAACGAGGTTGATAGTGACGTAGGGTTAGACAAAGAGGGAACGCAGGGGGGGGGGCAGAGTAAAGGCTGGAAAGAGGAAGGGAAGAGAGCGGGAAAGATGAAAAAGCACGTGGAAAAGGGTGATAAAAGGGAGAGGAAGGAACAGGAGCGGTTGAAGAAAGGGGAAGAGAGAGTGAACGACGGAAGGAGGTGTTAAGCAGAAAAGGCAAAGAAGGCTAATGGGAAATGGAATGAAAAGGAAAGGAAGAGAAAACAGAATCCAAACAAGAAGCAATAATAATGGTAATAACAAGATATGAGGGAAGTGAAGAGGAAAACTCAAGAGGGAAAAGAGAGGAAAAAGTGATGGAGGAATAAGGGAGTTTGAGGCAGGATGGAGGTGGGAAGAGAAAGGAGGAAGAGAAGGAAGGAGAGGTGGGAAGAGAAGAGAGGAGAGGAGAGGAGAGGTAGGAAGAGAAGAGAGGAGGAGAGGAGCGTTGTGATCGCCTCATAAAACTGCAGGAATTATGGGCTCAAGGACCATCAAGATGTATTACTTGCTTCTCCTCCTGATGTGTGTCTGCGAGTCTCTGTGTGTCTGCGAGTCTCTGTGTGTCTGCGAGTCTCTGTGTGTCTGCGAGTCTGTGTGTCTGCGAGTCTGTGTGTGTCTGCGAGTTTGTGTGTGTCTGTGAGTCTGTGTGTGTCTGCGAGTCTGTGTGTGTCTTCGAGTCTGTGTGTGTCTGCGAGTCTGTGTGTGTCTGCGAGTCTCTGTGTGTCTGCGAGTCTGTGTGTGTCTGCGAGTCTGTGTGTGTCTGCGAGTCTGTGTGTGTCTGCGAGTCTCTGTGTGTCTGCGACACTCTGTGTGTCTGCGAGTCTGTGTGTCTCTGCCAGTCTGTGTGTGTATGGGAGTCTCTGTGTGTCTGTGAGTCTGTGTGTGTCTGCGAGTCTCTGTGTGTCTGCGAGTCTCTGTGTCTGCCAGTCTGTGTGTGTCTGGGAGTCTGTGTATGTGTCCTGACTAGAGGGGCATGATACGCGAGACGCCTGACCTGAGCCACGTCAGGTCGGGCCCTCAGGGGCGGCATAGGACTCGAGCCTGAGGGCCCTGAGCTACAAAGAAAGACGGAAGGACATAAAATAAAAAGTGGAAGACATGATAACGACATACAAGATTCAATAAGATATTAAAAGGAAAACACAAATATGACTGATCAGAGAGAAACAGCAGAATGAGGCGGAAACTAGAGTCAGAGGAAAGGCAGAGAAGTCAACCCTTTAGTGTCAGGGTCGGCAGTTCACAACTCAAATTTATAAAATTAAATCTAATGAAAAATACGAGAATAGATGCATTGGCTAACCGGTAAATTTTTCGAAAGGCGGAGGCTAGAAGCATACGCTCAACCCTACCAGCACATCTAGGTAAGTATATCTAGGTGAGTACAGGGAGAAGGGGAGGGATAAAGGGCGAAGGAGAGAGAGACAGACACACACCCACAGGAACACATACTGCAATGTTTGCATAACATAACATTTGCAATTTCTCTATATGCGCAGATATTTTGCAATGTTATATACTTATCTATAATCTCTATGCATCAACATCTGTGACCTCTGAATGCACATACGAAACGTTTGCAACATTGCAGAAAACATTATAATCAACATTGCAAGATTTCCGGCCTTCTGACCAAACCTAGATCAAATACGGCTCAAAACCGGATTTATATACGAAGGTTGAAGGGAAGTACACTCCGAGTCCGGATAAAGCTCCTCTTAAGCCGAGGTCCGGATAAAGTCGCCTTAAGCTGGAGTTCGGATGAAGCTGGTTTTCGACTAGTTGTTTTTAGTCTGTCTTCCCCGGGAGGGGGGAGTTAAGACAGGCGCTATTGCTCCTTTACTGTTACCTGGTGCTCCTTTACTCTTACCTGGTGCTCCCTTAGTGCTATGTTGTGTTCCTTGACTGTCACTTTACCAAGTGTTGCTTGTGTTCCTTCACCATGCTTAACAGAGGTAACTTATTTGTTTCCTTACATTTCGCTGCGGGCGTTCCGTAGCTGCTGCTAAAGAATGTGTTATTGGGTGTTCCTTTTCGTTAGACCCGCAACGCATACTAAGGTGGTGTACATAACACAGCTCGAGACCCACCCCTCCAGTGTACACCATTTTCAACACTGGTCACTGTATATATAGCCTTGGACATGCACGCACGCACGCACGCGCGCGCACACACACACACACACACACACACACACACACACACACACACACACACACACACACACACATATCTAGGTGAGAAAAAGTCACTGGAAAAAGTCCAAAGGTATGCTACTAGACTAGTCCCAGAACTAAGAGGCATGAGTTATGAGGAAAGGCTGCGGGAAATGCACCTTACGACACTGGAAGACAGAAGAGTAAGGGGGGACATGATCACAACCTACAAAATCCTCAGGGGAATCGACCGGGTAAACAAGGATGAACTATTCAACACTGGAGGGACGCGAACAAGGGGACACAGGTGGAAGCTGAGTACCCAAATGAGCCACAGAGACATTAGAAAGAACTTTTTCAGTGTCAGAGTAGTTAGTAAATGGAATGCACTAGGAAGTGATGTGGTGGAGGCTGACTCCATACACAGTTTCAAATGTAGATATGATAGAGCCCAGTAGGCTCAGGAATCTGTACACCAGTTGATTGACGGTTGAGAGGCAGGACCAAAGAGCCAGAGCTCAACCCCCGCAAGCACAATTAGGTGAGTACAATTAGGTGAGTACACACACTACCGGCGACTAGAAAAGCGGGATCCAAGAGCCAATGCTCGATCCTGCAGGCCCAAATAAGTGAGTACACACAGGTACTCGCGGCCGAGAAAACAACGCTCGGAAGTCATAGTCCAAAGGGCCCGGTTTTGATTCCCGGCCGAGAGAGAAATGGACAGTGGTTCTTTCACCTGATGCCTCTGATGACCTATCGATAAATTGGTACCTGGGAGCATGACAGCTGTTACGGGCTGCATCATGAGGATGTGTTCATAATATTACATTTTGTGAGGGTGGTATGGGGGGGGGGCAGGGAAAATACCGTGAAAGAGAGGGGAGGGAGGAGCGAGACCCGGGCTCCGCTGGGTACCCCATGAAGTGTGTGAGTAGATAAATATACATACAAGAATTCAGGGTAGTGGTAAGGTGGTAACTTTACAAACCAAGTAAGAGGAAGGCTGAGTAACTTTGGTTCTTATATTTCAGTGATCTAAAGTCGATTTGGTTTCCTCTTAAAGTTAACTGTACTGCCTTTTGGTCACCCTCTTGGAAGTAGCTTAGCACTGTCTTAACCCTTCTCTCCCTGTTCTGGTGACCCTTACGAAGTGACCTCACGATTTCCATTTTAGTTTGTAATGACAATTGAATGACTCTCCTTGGAGGTTTAAATTCAACTCTCTTCCCCGCTTCGGCTACCCATCCCCACCCCAAATCTCGCCATCCTCGATCCCATTCCCCGTTCTTTGCCTCCCTCGTTTTCATTCGTCCAACCCCTTCTCTACGCTTTTCCCCACCTCTCATCACCCCTACACGTTTCCCCAAGACCATCCCTCCACCAACCCCCACTCCTCCCCCCCCTCCACACTTCCTTCTATACAAGGGTTTGTCTCACATTCGCAAATGACTTTTAAGGAGCCGAACCTCCGCCTTGAATTACCTGCCTTCCCTCTTGCCTCCCTCCCCCCCCCCTCTCTTCCTTGTCGTCCACCCCTCCTCCTCCAAGGAGGGATCAGACCATGCTCCTACCCAACCACCCCCATCAGAGGGTTTGTCTTGTAATTGCAAATGATACTTAATGACCAGTTAAACGACCTCCCAGATCGAGACGTCGTTACAGGCAATCAGAGGTCATGTGAGTCGTCACAGGTCATCAGAGGTCACGTGTCGTTAGTCATCAGTGGTGATGCCTCGTTGCATGTCATTATATATATCTAATACATCTTAAGCATGTCATTGAAGATCAAGTAATCGTAATCAAGGTCATCTTAACACCCAGGAGACGTTTTGGGTCAGGTTATTAGAGGTCACACTTGTCTTCATGTTATCAAAAGGCCAAATGTTCCATCAGGCCGCCAGGGGTTACGTGTCATATGGTCAGAAGTGGTCACGCGTGTCCTCCCGTCATCAGAGACCCTTCATCATATGAGGTCACAGGTCAAATGTTCAATCTGGACGACAGAACTCACGCGATATATAAGGTCCATAAGTCCAATCGGGTCAGAGGTCACATGCCATATAAGGTCACAATGTCTGACGACTACTTGCGTCATCAGAGGTCACAAAAGACCGGGCACCCCCTTGCTTTGCTGGAGGTCACGTGTCATGTAAGGTCACGGGGGTCAGGTCGACGGGCAGAACAAGCTATTACGGTCGCCGGGAGAAACTTTAGTCTTGACAAGTGTTTCAAGGAAGGCCGGGATCTGCATACAGCAGCAGCTCTCTGAATACTCTCCCCTAATTGTCATTCAAATTTTATGCAATGTCTTGTGTTTGAAGTCCTGGATAGCCATGTTTGTATTGATAATTTAATCCTAAGAGGTGCGTCCCAGCCACCTGTATTGACTGGTTGAGTATATTTAGAAGGAATTTGCATATAGAATGCTTAGGAAGGCAGGTTAATTGACAGGTGTTTATCTGCCATCAATTATTATTTGCTAAGATAGATTGACTTGGGTTCTTAGAAATTGACAGGGGAGGGGGGAATGGAGGGGAGGGAGGGGCAAGAGGTGTAGAATGAGAGATACTTTCGCCCCCCCCCCCTTCCTTCTCAGCTCCATTTAACGCCTAGCTTCCACCATGGACATTAATAAAATTTATATTTCAGACTCGGTCTTGCTTATGCACAATCTTCATCTACACCCCTATCTCTATTGCTCTCCTCCTTACCCCCACTGTTCTCAACACCCCCTAACAAAGTGTAGTGTAAAGCACACAATGCTTTACACTACACTCTGCCTCTCACCCTACACATGTGAGGTAGGTGAGACTTACACATAACGGTCACCAACACCAGCAGCTCCTTACCCCAAACAGCAGCAGCTCCACTACCAACACCAGCTCCCACAGCAGTTTCACCAACAACAACAACAGCTCCGCCATCATCAGCAGCAGCAGTTTCACCACCACCACCAACAGCACACCATCAATAACATCTCCACCACCAACAACACCACCAACTCTTACTGAAAATACTCATACTCCTCCCAAGTAAAACAGAAACAAGCAACACTTAGTGGGTCAGCCAGAAGCTAAGAGCCCGCGCAGGAATATCCCTGAAAAGGCACCACCAACAGCTCAACCACCTACAGCACCACCACCAACATCACCATCAACATCACCACCACCAACGGCACCATCACCAACAACATCACCACCAACAACACCACCAACATCACCACCACCATCAACAGAATCACCAACAGCATCACCAACGGCACCACCTCCAACATCACCACCAACAGCTCAATCACCTCCAGCACTACCACCAACAGCACCACCAACAGCAGCACCACCAACAGCAGCACCACCAACAGTAGCACCATCTCCTCCAACAACAACATTTCAGTTTAACAAATCTCTCTTTCTTTACTTCAATATTTATCCTCTTCTCTTACTTCTTCACCTACAATTACACTACATTTTCCATCACAAATTATTCTCTCCTCCTCCACTTCCTCCTCCTCGACCCCTTTAATTTCTTCTCATTTAAAGTCCTCCCCTTCGGATTTTGTTCTAAAACGACAATTTCTAAATCAAATCGTCGGTATAATCCCGTGCTCCCCTTGATTGAGTGGTCAGCAGCCAAACTTTTCAAATCGGTCAAAAATTAAAAAGTTTGGAGTCTGGAAGGTCTGGCAGATGACTCGCTGTGAGATGAGCCTCAGTGTTCCGCTCGCTCTCCTCTCTTCCTTCCTCCTGTTTACGGCTCTTATTCAAGTGTTTGCACTTGTTTGGGGGTTTGTGTGCACCCCCGCGCGCCAACACGTGCATGCGCGCACACATATTATATATATATATATATATATATATATATATATATATATATATATATATATATATATATATATATATATATATATATATATATATATATATATATATATATATATTTTAAAGGGAAGTAAGTACCACCTCTGGCTGGAAGAAGGGGGACCCATAGCCTCGGAGGAAACCACACATAACGCAATGGAGGGAATGTAGGTCCCCTCTAATACAGTTTCTGTGTGCTTTTCTCCTACCACCCCCTTCCTTTTTATATATTATATTTATATATTATATATATATATTATATATATATATATATATATATATATATATATATATATATATATATATATATATATATATATATCACGTATTGCAGACCAATCCTGGAGTCTGCGGCTCCGGCGTGAAGTCCATATCAGGTCAAGCACAAGACGAATGTAGGGAAGTTTGAATGGCATACCACCAGTCTCGTTCCAGAGCTACAAGGTACGAGTTACGAGGAAAGGCTACACGAATTGAACCCCACGTCGCTGGAGGACTGAATAGTAGAGAAATGATTACCACATACAAATTCTCTGGGGAATTGATAGGTTGATAAAAGATACTATTTAGCTCGGGTGGTACTCGCACAAGGCGACATTCGTGGGAAATGAGTACTCAAATTAGGCACAGAAACATTAAAGTTTTTTCAGTGTCATAGAGTTAACAAAGAGAATACAATGGCCAGTGATGTGATGAAGGGAGACACCATACAAAGTTTCAAATGTAGATATAATAGAGCTCAGTAGGCTCAAGAAACTGTACACCAATTGATTAAGTGTTACGAGGTGGGATCCAAGAGCCGTGGTTCATCCCCTGCAAATACAAATAGGTGATTATACACCCACACACACATACTTCTGGAGAGAAGTGACTTCGTGACAAACCACCAGCATGGGTTCAGGGAGGGTAAATCTTGCCTCACAGGCTTAATAGAATTCTACAATCAGGTGACAACGATTAAGCAAGAAAGAGAATGGATGGGCAGAATGCATTTTTTTGGACTGTCGGAAAGCCTTTGACACAGTACCCCATAAGAAGCTGGAGAAACTGGCAGGAATAACTGGTAAGGACCTCCAGTGGATAAGGGAGTACCTAAGCAATAGGAAGCAGAGAGTTACAGTGAGGGGTGAGACCTCAGATTGGCGTGAAGTCACCAGTGGAGTCCCACAGGGCTCTGTACTCGGACCTATCCTTTTTCTGATATACGTAAATGATCTCCAAGAGGGTATTGATTCATTCCTCTAAATGTTTTCTGACGATGCCAAAATTATGAGAAGAATTAAGACAGGGAAGGACTGTTTGAGGATTCAAGAAAACCTGGACAAACTGAATGAATGATCGAACAAATGGTTTAACCCAAGCAAATGTAATGTAATGAAGATAGGTGTACGGAGCAGGAGGCCAGATACAATGTATCAATTGGGAGATGAAATTCTTCAAGATTCAGAGAGAGAAAAAGACCTGGGGGTTGATATCACGCCAGATCTGTCCCCAGAAGCCCATATCAAGAGAATAACATCAGCGGCATATGGCAGGTTGGACAACATAAGAACGGCCTTTAGAAACTTGTGTAATCATTCAGAACTTTGTATATATCCTGGAGTATGCAGCTCCAGCATGGAGTCCATATCTAGTCAAGCTTAAGACTAAACTGGAAAAGGTTCAAAGGTTTGCCACCAGATTAGTACCCGAACTGAGGGGTATGAGCTACGAGGAGGGACTACGGAAATTAAACCTCACGTCGCTGGAAGACAGAATAGTTAGGGGAGGACATGATCACCACATACAAGATTCTCAAGGAAATTGATAGAGTAGATAAAGACATGTTATTTAACACAAGGGGCACACGCACTAGGGGACACAGGTGGAAATTGAGTGCCCAAATGAGCCACAGAGATATTAGAAAGAACTTTTTTAGTGTCAGAGTAGTTGACAAATGGAATGCATTAGGAAGTGAGATGGTGGAGACAGACTCCATACACAGTTTTAAGTGTAGACATGATAGAGCCCAGTACGCTCAGGAACCTATACATCAGTTGATTGACAGTTGAGAGGCAGGACCAAAGAGCCAGAGTTCAACCCCTCGCAAGCACACCTAGGTAGGTACACACACACACCTATGGACGACGTGTGTGGGGACTGTATAATAATATTGGTGTGGCACACATCGTGGCTTGCCGCGCCCTATCTTCGTAATGAAGAAGAGAAGGAAGGGTGGAGAGCCTGAGAGATGAGAAGGAGGGAACGGGGTGGCAAGCCTTGAGGATGGGAGGCAATGAGCAAAGGAAAATAAGCCAGGGAGATGGGACGGAGTGAAGGAAGAGGCAATGAGCCGGAAAGGAGGGAAAGAAGGCGGACAAACTGAGGTGTGGGAAGGAACGGAGGGAACAGTCAGCCTAAGGAAAGGATGGTCCGGGGATATGAGATGGGAAGAAGGGAAAGAGGATGAGAGACGGCAAAATGGAGAACGTGAGAAAGGGGGTTGAGGGCCAGTGACGTAAGCAAATGGAAGAGGGAGTAAAATAGGTGAAATCACTGGAACAGAGATGGTAAGGGAAGGAAATAAGGCGTTGAAATTTTCGAGAAGTCGACGTGGGAGTTGGAAGGGGGGGGGCATATAAAATACAGGGAGAATAGGGGAAAATACGTTGCTTGCCAGGATAGGGAATGAAGAAAGGGTATTATGAAACCCTGAGACTGAACAAAGAACATAGGACGAAGAGACAAGAGGGATATGATGGGACGGAAGGGAGAGGAGGGAGAGATAGAAATCAACGACAGGGGCTGAGATGACCACCGGAATGATGCTACATCTGCTGGTGATCTGTGGTAGTGTTACCAGGGCCACTGCCTCCAGCATCCCATCACTATGTCAACAGAAATAGCATTCAGACGGCGACCAATTAGTGTGTAAAAGCTTCACACCATTGTAACTACCACTATTACAATTAGCAATATTACCCCCACTAGCATCAGAACAACCACAACCACAATTACTACCTGTACTACCACCAGTAGCATGTGCATCACAACCACGACCAGCACGGCCACCAACCACCTTGAAGGCCATAACCAGGAAGCCAGACAAGAGGGAACCATACAATGATGAGAGGTTCCTGGAGGCCGCTTCCTGTGGTGCTGTGTGTCGTTCCCTCCTTCACCACCTCCTTCCCGTCTTCCCTCTCATCATTCTCCTCCACCACCATCTCCTGCTGCTGCTTCTCTTCCATTTTTCTTGTTGATTCTAGTTCTGCTGCTTCTGCTTCTACTCCCGCTTCTGATAATGCTGCTTCTACTGTCTCCTATATACTTTTATTTCTCCCATCTTTCCTTTACTTTTTCATCCACCTGTTTATTACATTTCTCCACCTCCCTGTTCTGCTCCTCCTCTATGTCCAGCTTTTCAGTCACCTTCTACTCGTTATTTCTGATTCACTTCACTTCGTTGTCTCCCCTTTATTTGTTCTTACTCTTCGTCTTCTTTCTCCTTTTTTCACTTTTCTTCCTCTTTTGCCCTCTTTCACTTTTTTTCAATCTTTTACTTCGTACTTCCTTCACCTTATTTTTCTTTCTTCTCGCCCTCCTCCTCCTCCTCCTCCTCCGTCTCTTCCTGTGTTTATCTTCCTTCTTTCCCTCGTCCGTCTCCTCCTCCTGCTGCTGCTGCTCCTGGTGAACGGTCGTTTCCCCTCTGCGAGAAGCCCTCATTCTACCCTTCGCCATTATCATATTTCCCCCAAAGTTTCTCCGGGTGTAATAGCGCACATTACTAAGACAAATGTCCCTCTGGCTCCGAGACCTTCATATTTCAGCCCTGGAGAACAAAAGGGGCAGGTGTTTTATGCCTTCTTCGGAGTCCTAGCCCCCTTGAGTCCTAGCCCCTAGCCCTCCCTGCCTAGCCCTAGCCATATTCTAACCCTCCCTCCCCCCCCATCACCCCCGACCCCCTCTCTCTGAGAATGAGACGTTCCCTCGCCCTCATAAGTTGGACGAGGCTTGGGAGGCTATTCTTTCTGTGACGTCACGATATTAATTTCACGGAGGGCGCTGATTGGCGGAGACAGGCGGGCGTATTGAGCGGGCCGGCCCCGAACTGACCAATGGATGCGTCGGGCGGTGGATGAGGAATGTTAGGTGTAATGGGGTCCGCAGACCACCGCCGCCGCCGCCGCCTCCTTTCCTGCTGTTGCTGGTGGTGATGCTGCCGGAGGAGGAGGGGGGGGAGGTGCTGGTGGGGAAGTGGTGGTTCTGGTGAGGTGGTGCTAGTGGGAGAGAGGGGTGCTGGTGGTGGGGATGGTAGTTGTGGTGGTGGTGCTCGGCCAACACCCTTTGGTCCATGGTCTCTAGTCAGTGTCTCTGGGGTCTGGAGAGAGGGGGGAGAGCACCACTGTGGAACTCACGGAGGGGGTGCCTCTGTGTCACATATATGATCACTTATTGACCACCAGTGCCACCACTGGTGCCGCTGGTACCGGTGGTGGCAATGCTTCTGGTAATCTCTTCGTCCAACACCTCAACACTCACAACTACCACCACCACTAATACAACCAATGCCGCCACCACCTCACCCACCACCACCACCACCACACTCCTCAGCACCGCCACCAATAAGAATTTTATATTGTACCAAGTGAAAAATAGCCTTAATGTCCACTGGAGAGCTCGTCCGCTGAAACTTTTGAGGATCTAACCAATACACCATGGTGAAGCCAGGGCCACCATGGTGAAGCCAGGGCCAC
Source organism: Procambarus clarkii (assembly GCF_040958095.1). Taxonomy (NCBI): domain Eukaryota; kingdom Metazoa; phylum Arthropoda; class Malacostraca; order Decapoda; family Cambaridae; genus Procambarus; species Procambarus clarkii. The sequence continues at coordinate 20,807,217 of NC_091237.1, read as the reverse complement.
CATGATGAAGCCAGAGCCACCATGGTGAAGCCAGGGCTACCATGGTGAACCAAGAGGCCACCATGGTGAAGCCAGGGCCACCATGGTGAAGCCAGAGCCACCATGGTGAAGCCAGAGCCACCATGGTGAACCAAGAGGCCACCATGGTGAAGCCAGAGCCACCATGGTGAACCAAGAGGCCACCATGGTGAACCAAGAGGCCACCATGGTGAACCAAGAGGCCACCATGGTGAAGCCAGGGCCACCATGGTGAAGCCAGAGCCACCATGGTGAAGCCAGAGCCACCATGGTGAACCAAGAGGCCACCATGGTGAAGCCAGAGCCACCATGGTGAACCAAGAGGCCACCATGGTGAACCAAGAGGCCACCATGGTGAACCAAGAGGCCACCATGGTGAAACAAGAGGCCACCATGATGAAGCCAGGGCCACCATGGTGAAACCAGAGCCACCATGGTGAAGGCAGAGCCACCATGGTGAAGCCAGAGCCACCATGGTGAAGCCAGGGGCACCATGGTGAAGGCAGAGCCACCATGGTGAAGCCAGAGCCCCCATGCTGAAGCCAGTGGCACCATGGTGAAGCCAAGGCCACCATGGTGAAGCCAAGGCCACCATGATGAAGCCAAGGCCACCATGGTGAAGCCAGGGCCACCATGGTGAAGCCAGGACCACCATGTTGAAGCCAGGACCACCATGTTAAATTCATGGTTACAGCCATTCATGACAGACTGGTGATTTTTGTTCCATAATTTGTACCATGCCGAGCGAGGAGAACGTTTCTAATTGGAGTGTAGATTTTATCCTGTGTAGGAACGGCTAAGTGTAGTCGTCTGTGTGTGTGCTGCTGTGTGTAGTCACCTAGTTGTGCTTGTGGGAGTTGAGATTCAGCTCTTGGATCGCGAGTTTCAAGCTTTCACTCTACTGGTATTCCGGTTCAAACTTTCTAGTCAGAGACCGGGCCGAATGTTCATTGATCCTCGGAACCATCTCGAGGTAACCTCAAGACATCGACTACGGACTTGTTGATGTTCTTATTTTCCATATAGGACTGAGAAGACACCCCCGTACGATCTAACAGGAAATTTTTGCCAACCTGATGACTCGTTCCCTCACTGTGACTGTTTTCTGCTGCCTATAGTTAGTGTTTTGTCGCCCTCGAGCACCATCCCTGTCACTGTAGCCGGTTTGTCTAGCTCACGTAGAAATTTCACGTGAAACAATGTGTTCAAGATCAGAAAAAATCTGCAGTGCCCACCCTTACACTTTTAAATACACACACATTCCCGCAAGCACAATTAGGTAAGGACACACCAACTATTACATATGTACTTTCACCAGCGCGTCTTAATCGACAAACTATATTGTATAAACAGCACGAGCTCTTGTTTACAGATACACACGCCTTTATACTTTATCGTTACCAACCACCGCCAGTGTACATTTCCATATACACGTGTACTTTGTTTACAGGTCTTGTTTTTAAACAATAGCCAGCTGTTTAAATGAGCGAGATTTAAAAAGAGTTACCTGAAAATATACAGGCAGATTCCCCTACCACAGAGGGGAGAGTAGAACAGACGAGGAAGCCATTACCGACCCCAGGTCAACATTTTCTGATCATTCGTTCATTTATGACTCTGAATCGCAATTTAAACCCCCACCAGCTTCTATAACACTCATCAAACAGCCTGGGAGGTAAACACAAACCAAAGAATACATTGCATATGATACCCTGATCATGGATTCATTCATGACACCAGAGCACAATTAAAGTGACGGCCACATTCATGGATATCACGCCATGACAGCAATTTGGTCCGACGTACGGATGATTACTATGAATATTTGGGATTAATTCACCAGACCACTCAAAACTGGCCGGTGGTGTAACAGCTCTAACCAAGTGAAATATAATTTGTTTTGATTTTTGTAATAACAAAAATGGAAATGTGTATGTATTTCAGGACTGTATCAATTCGTTTATGGAAACAGAGGCAAATTGGGTTTGTTTGGTTTTAGGTCGGTAGAGAGTTTATGAAATCGAAAACTTTGAAGGAGAGGAATGATTTTATGTATTATTATAACCGCGGCCATCTACTAAATACTAGATGATAACATTTATTATGATTTGTGTATCTGTATGATTTGTATATATATATATATATATATATATATATATATATATATATATATATATTCCTTTCCCTTTACCATCATCTCCTTCCCCCTACTCCCCTCTTCCACGCCCCCTTTCTCTCCCCCTCTCCCTCCGATCGCCAAAATATTGTTACATTTTGTTTTTGTTCGTTTTATCTATTGATGTTTGTCTTTCTCTCCCTCCCTCCCTCTCTCTCCCTCTCGCTCTCTCCCTCTCTCTCGCCCCCTCCCCTGCTTGTAGTTGTCCTGTTATTGTAGAACACAAATATATATTCTCCCTCCCTCCCTGCCTGCCCTTTTGGTCTGATTTTCATTGTTTTCTAGTGCTCTTTCGTTTTAACCTGTGGCGCCGGTGTTTATATATATATATATATATATATATATATATATATATATATATATATATATATATATATATATATATATATATATATATATATGTACATATATATATATATATATAATATATAAATATGTGTGTGTGTGTGTGTGTGCGTGTGCGTGTGTGTGTGTGTTTATTCACCTAGTTGTGCTTGCGGGGGTTGAGCTCTGCTCTTTCGGCCCACCTCTCAACTGTCAATCAACTGTTACTATTTTTTTTCTATACACACACGTGTGTGTATGTTGAATCAATGAATCTAGCAAGAATCTTCTATATATGTTATTTATCACTTGGGAAAGTTGAAAAATAACTCTCCAAAGTTCAGTTTCAAATCTAATTGAGCCTGACGCCGTTCGCTAAAGAACGCATCGTTTCGCTAAAGCTCTCGCCATTACGACTATATAGCACTTGGAAAGGATGAATCATGATAAGGATTTGGGATGGGACGGGGGGAAAGGAATGGTACCCGACCATTTGGACGGTCGGGGATTGAACACCGATCTGCACGAAGTGAGACCGTCGCTCTACCGTCCACTCCAAGTAATTAGGCACGATTTGATAACGACGAATATTTTCCATAATATCACTTGCCTACTTGGGGATTGTTAGCCCAACGATTCCAATATATATAGGCACGATACCAAGAGCCCTTTCAAAGCAACTTGACAATGAACCAACAATAAAGCTCTCGCAAAAGTCCTATTATTTATCAACACAACCAGACTATTGTTTGAGATATGGTGACCATCAATTCTAAAACAATCGACAGATATAACGACAACAGATTAGGTATAGCCGAAGAACTACATTTAAGACCTTAACATATAAAAACCCAACTGTTTATAGTTGGGTTTTTATATCTTTTATTTATACCCACCTCTCATGGCTCGGCCCCGCCTCATAGCTCGGCCCTGCCTCATAGCTCGGCCCTGCCTCATGGCTCGGCCCTGCCTCATAGCTCGGCCCCGCCTCATAGTTCGGCCCTGCCTCATGGCTCGGCCCTGCCTCATAGCTCGGCCCCGCCTCATGGCTCGGCCCCGCCTCATGGCTCGGCCCCGCCTCATGCCTCTTAGAAGCCAACCTCGGAAATTTCTCGTTTGGTTCAGTATTTAGTTTGGTGTGTTTGCACACGCATGCGTGCATGTGTGCTTGTGTTTGTGGAGGGAGGATAATTTGGCTCCGGATGTGGAGATCTCTTTGCATATTTGGAAGAGGTGTGGCTGGTTTAGGCTCCCCTATACATGCATAGATGAATACACATGCATTCATTTTCGATTATACATTAACATACTCATACATATAGACTGCATTCACAAATATACATACATAAACGCACACACAAGCGTGCACACAATCACAAAGGCGCATAAGTTTGAACGCACGCAAGCAGACACACACACACACACAAACGCGCACGAATTAAATATTTGCATAAAATCACATACATTCATATCCAAGTAACTGTTGTTATTGTAGGACCTCGAGAATCAGCTGATGGACGTAGACAAACTTCATGCAAGTTGGCGTTCAATCCACGATGGTCAAAGTGGTTGGATACCATTCCTTTCCCCAGTCCCATCCTAGATCCTTATCCTGACCCGTTTTTTTTTTTTTATTAAGTTATGAGGTACATCTGCATTAGTGCAGCTACCCTAGACTATATGAAGTGGAGTACAGTGTGTCAAAAAAGCTAACTAGGTGATGCTATAAAATCCCCATCACACAGGATGGTTAGTCATACAGAGGCATGTGATAAGCGGTCTGCACTGGCAGACTCCGGATGCATTTTAAGGATATCAACAACACAAGATTGAATAAGGTAGCAGTGGTAATACAAGTCCCCATCTCGCAGGATGGTTAGTCATACAGAGCCATGTGTTTAATAGCCTGCACTGGCAAATTTTGGGTATACTGTGAGGATATCTTCAAGAATACGAGAGTGAATAAAGTAATTGCAAAGCTCCAGGTACCTCATGCCAACTGGTCTGAAAGGTCTAATAACTGGGCATTCAGTGATGTAGTGCGGGAGATCATGCCGTAGTTCCTGCTCACAGAGTTTGCAACTGGAGTGCTCAGGATTGGGAGACCCGTCACCTGCAGCCACCTGCCACAGGTAACGGTAACCCAACCTGATCCTTGCAACCACTGTGTCGCACAGTCTAGTGGACGTTTTGTGCTGTCCATAGATGTAGGTTTCAGATCTGAACAAATCATAGCTTTTTATACTAGTACTTTCAGGTCGTTGGGAGTCAGTAAGTTCTTTCCTATCAGATCTGAATGTTTGGACCAATACAGTTTTCCTGACCCGTTCGAAGTGTTTTTAGGACAACTCTATGGGAATCTGACACCACATTTAATTACTTGAAACTACAGGCCACTGAAAATACAGATAAAGAGTGCAAGGGTGAGAATAGCTTGAGCTACCTCATATCTTTGTGTGTATTTATGCCTCAATTCACTTATTTGAATTTGAATTTGAAGAGTACAAGAGTAGAGAGACCGTATAAAACGCACCCATCAAACAAAGCAATCAAGATGTTAATAATGCTAACTACACTATAGTATCCCTGTATGAACAAGGTTACAGTCACCATGACAGTTCCCAGGAACTGTGAAGTACTCAGCCTAGCCTCCTAAAATGAGTGTTCCAACAGACCTATATGTATTCTTGACTCAGAAAAGTTTACGTTTTGTATATTAATGATGTAAATGACACGAAAAGAAAAGCTAAAACTAGACATTCCTAGGCCTCCAGCACAAATATTGTCATGTTAGGCTTAGGATAGGGGATATTATGCCTACGATTGCTTCGACAAGTTAGGTTAAGTTTTTGTTAAATTTCACATTTTCTAGAAAGCCATTTGAGTTAATTCACTAATAAAAAATGTGAACTTTTGGGTTCCAACAGTACATATCGGACCGTTTGACCAAATGGTTGCTATATGTACTATCATTTTTGTAGGATGGGCGGTGATTTTCTAATGTACTTTATGACATTTTTTAAATTATATTGTCTGAAAGTCTACGGACATTTATTTCCGTATTCAATTACAACTGTATGGGTGTTGGATGACTTTTTAAAACATTACTCGCTTCTTGCTTGGATGATGGAGGCAGTGAGGATGTTTGAAATTTATGATATAAATTGAGCTGATAGCCATTTAACTGCAATAGATTTAATTTGTAGCAGCGATTGCAAAAATTGCACCTCTCGTTCAGTGTTATACCTGGAGAAGAGAAGCCGAATGCTGGGAATATATAATGGATCTATATCATGTTCTTACTAGAGTTCTAGTAAGAAGTTTTAGATATATATGTAAACAAGAATCCTAAATTAGTCGCGTTTCGTGGTCGAGCTAACTTGTGAGGTGTCAGGTGTAAAACACCTGTAAGTGTCTAGATGGTGCGCGACCATTTGCTGACGTGCAAATATTCTAGCGCATTAAGCTATGACTTTCCCGTGTCTAGTGAAGTCGAGATTTGCATGACTTAATTCAGAACATATTTGTGGAGTTGTTGCATGTGAGGGTCTTTCTTCTCTTGTTATTCACCAGCGTGGTGTAGTGCCATCGTCAGAATACCAAGTTATTTCTAAGGCAAAAGTAACTGGGTTTTAGTATACACTGGAGTTCACTGCCCCGGGGTATACTTCCCTGGGGTTCACTGCCTTACGGTACACTGTCTCAGGGTACACTGCCTTGGGGTATATAGTCATTTGTGAGGTTTATGTACGGTTTACTCTAAAGGGTGTGTTGTATGTGCAACATAAGTAGTGTTATTGCCTTATAAAATGGATGTGTCGAATTCTATAGTGCTGGTGTTCAGCAAGCAATTTAAGATTTTAAATTAAGAGTGGACTCGAGAGTTTGTGTGTGTGTGCACTGCCTGTGTCCCAGGAATCGGGCTCTTAGTTCACAGACTCTTAGTTCTATATCTACTATATATTTGTGCGTGCGCGCATTCATGCGTATTTCGTCTGTGCGTGCATGGGCGTTGCGTATTGCGTGCGTGTGTGTGTATGCGTGTGCGCGAGAGAGTAACAAACAGACGGGAGGGAGCCAGCAGCCTGCTCTGAACGCATGAGGTAATGTCAACACGGGCGACCAACGTTGCACGCTATCTGCAATATCCATAAATGAGTCTATTGCAGTCATTAGCAAACAGGACAGTATGTTGTATTGCAATCCCGGGTCCTGTGGGTGTTTGCTTACTGTATTTAATTGATGTTTGTTGTGGTTCTTCAGCGTTATGGGCTTTTTGTTTGAACGCTGAATTATTTTACTTTGATGCTTCAAATTTGGTTGACTGACTGATATATTTTGCTCTTTTTATTATTTTATTATGCTATATGTTCAATTTCTGTATTCTGATATTTTTATGTTTTTAATTTATATATATTTCATGTATTCGTCATTTTTATAATTGTGTGTGTGTGTGTGTGTGTGTGTGTGTGTGTGTGTGTGTGTACTCACCTAGTTGTACTCACCTAGTTGTGTTTGCGGGGGTTGAGCTCTGGCTCTTTGGTCCCGCCTCTCAACCGTCAATCAACAGGTGTACAGATTCCTGAGCCTATCGGGCTCTGTCATATCTACACTTGAAACTGTGTATGGAGTCAGCCTCCACCACATCACTTCCTAAAGATGTGTGTGTGTGTGTGTGTGTGTGTGTGTGTGAGACACTGGAGCAACGAGGCCAGTACTGTCTCACTGGCCTGGAAACTGGAATGATATGGAAATGGCTGAAGGGAACAGGTGGGGAGGACGGGAAAGGGAACTACCAGGAGAAAGCGCCAAGCCATTATGACTATATAGCACTTGGAAGGGGTCAGGATAAAGATTTTGGGATGGGACGGGGGGGAAGGAATGGTTCCCAACCAAATGGGCGATCGGGAATTGAACGCCGACCTGCATGAAGCGAGACAGTCGTTCTACCGTCCATCCCAAGTGGTTGGATGGTAGAGGAGAGGAAGTTATCGGGGTCAAGGGAGAGGTAGAGACGGAGGTCGAAGTGAGAGATATGAGAGAGAGAAAGATATAAAGGTAGGGAAGGAAGGCGGCAGCGAGACCCAGTGAGGGAGGAGAGCATCAAAGAATAGAAAGAAGCCAGGGAGAGAGGAAAGGCCTGGGATAGGAAGGGGGAAGACAAGGGAAGGGAAGGGAGGCCCCAGTTGAAGCGAGATATTTATGCAAATTTTTATTACTGATTTCAGAAAGTTTTCGGTAAGAAAAGACGATCTATATTTTTATGGTAAATTTTATTTTTTTATTACTCTTATTTATTGTTTCATTGTTATTTTAATAAAAACCAATACAAGTTATGCATAAATTTGCAAGTAATTTAACCATAACTTTTGTTTAGCAATTTAGAACGTCACAAAAATGCGTCATCTCATGTTTCCATATTTCCCCGCCCTGTCATTGGGTGGTGGGGGGAGTTTTCTTGCCCAATGGGAGGCCGCGCCCAGATTAATATGATGACGTCATCAACAGGGGGCGGACGTAAGAGACATTATTCATATTCGAGCTTCCTATTGGCCAGGAATATGATCGCTAGCCTCAGACTCACTCCCTATTGGCTAGCTGCGGGAGCCCAAGTTATGATATAGGGGAAATTTGTCAGTGTCGTCTACCCCTCCTCTTTCTCCTCCGCCATATTGTTTTTAATAGTGCCTTCACGATATATTTGGGAAGTATATTTTGGTACTTTATATACATGGAATGAATTGTTTATATAGGAAACTATTCAAACATCCAAGTTTTGCCAAATTCGAGTGTGTGAATGTGTGTGTTTATATTGTTTGTGGGGGGGGTGATGTGTGGTGTATGTGTGTGTGAGGTGTGTGTGTGTGTGTGTTTATATTGTTTGTGGGGGGGGTGATGTGTGGTGTATGTGTGTGTGAGGTGTGTGTGTGTGTGTGAGGTGTGTGTGTGTGTGTGTGAGGTGTGTGTGTGTGTGTGAGGTGTGTGCGTGTGTGTGTGTGAGGTGTGTGCGTGTGTGTGAGGTGTGTGTGTGAGGTGTGTGTGTGTGTGTGTGAGGTGTGTGTGTGTGTGTGAGGTGTGTGTGTGTGTGTGAGGTGTGTGTGTGTGTGTGAGGTGTGTGTGTGTGTGTGAGGTGTGTGTGTGTGTGTGTGAGGTGTGTGTGTGTGTGTGTGAGGTGTGTGTGTGTGTGTGAGGTGTGTGTGTGTGTGTGTGTGAGGTGTGTGTGAGGTGTGTGTGAGGTGTGTGTGAGGTGTGTGTGTGTGTGTGTGAGGTGTGTGTGAGGTGTGTGTGAGGTGTGTGTGTGAGGTGTGTGTGAGGTGTGTGTGTGTGTGTATGTGTGTGAGGTGTGTGTGTGTGTGTGTGTGTGTGAGGTGTGTGTGTGTGTGTGTGTGTGTGTGTGTGTGTGTGTGTGTGTGTGTGTGTGTGTGTGTGTGTGTGTGTGTGTGTGTGTGTGTGTGTGTGTGTGCTTTAGGACGACAGTACGGTTCGTCCTAAAGTCTTTCATCGGTGCCTGCCGTCCTATAGTCTTACATAATCAGTCTCGACCGGATGAATCCCTCAATTATTCAGTCTTTTAAACTTAGTCAAAACTTAAACAAAATTATTTATGCTTTTCGATTCGTAAGTTAATGTTCCCAAGAGACGAAGTAACAGAGAAAACTTTATTTTAAGCTTTATGTATAGTTGGGTCTAAAGGCAGGTGTTGTATGAAAATATTTATAAATATTTAAATATTTATAAAACGCAGCATACATGAAGTATGCTGCGTTGTATACCTTAACACAAGAAATAGACAATTCCTATTAACAAATTTTCTTTTGAATGGAACTGTATTTATCTTGAATGGATTTTTATATATATATTGTATGGAACTCTACATCGGTTTACTTGAATTTATCTCTTGCCCTATTTCTAACTTCATCAGGGTGTGTAGCATACATTGAGCATGTGAGCATATCCCAAGCACAGAAGTACTGGAGCATAGCAAAAGCATCTCTCCCTCCATTCCTCTTAACCCTGGGGAGATATAATGTTCCTCCCTTAGCTAAACGCAAAAAAGCAGAAGTATTCCAAACCATCCTTCATTCCTTCATTCACCCCCGCACCCAAGAGAGCCGGAGAATAACCAGATTTTACCTCCTTCCACGAGTCCATAAAAGCCGTAGCAAAGCCTGATTTTACCTCCGCCCATGATGCCGGAGCATATTCGCAGCATCCCTCTCTCCCCGCATTCCAGGAGAGGCAGAGCATTGCAAGAGCATCCTCTCCTCTCCCACGCCCTGAGAGCCGGAGCATATGCCGGAGCAATACCGCCAGCGTCCATTTCCTGAGCCGGATGCAATAGGACTTTGTCAGGGCCACGTAAGACAGTATTGATTGATGCCCGGGCTGGCCCTAGAACTGACCGGCTCTCCCTCTCTCCGTCTCTCTCCTTGTGTGTATCTCTCTCTCACTCTCCGTATCTCTCTCACTCTTCGTATCTCTCCATAATTCTCTCTCCATTTCTCTGTCTCTCCATATCTCGATCTCTATGTCTTTCTATCTCTTTTTCTCTGTTTCTCTATTATATATATTTATTTATCTTTCGCTTTCTATCATTCTACATCTGTTGCGCGCGCGCGCGCGTGTGTGTGTGTGTGTGTGTGTGTGTGTGTGTGTGTGTGTGTGTGTGTGTGTGTGTGTGTGTGTGTGTGTGTGTGTGTGAGTGTGTGTGCGTGCGTGCGTGCGTGCGTGCGTGCGTGCGTGCGTGCGTGCGTGTACTCAACTAGCAGTGCTTGCAGGGTCGAGCTGGACTCCTACCCTCCCCACCCCTAACTATAGATAGGGGGTACATAGTATCACAAATTACGTAGTGGTTCTAAGATCATTACCACGAGGGGTACACACCCCTGAAGACAGGTTGCCACAGTACCACCTTGAGGCTACCTTGAGGTGCTTCCGGGGCTTAGTGTCCCCGCGGCCCGGTCGTCGACCAGGCCTCCTGGTTGCGCCTCTACCACTACCACAGCCTCAACACAAGAGCATCATCATCCGTACTACACCATCACACCACAGCACCATCCATCCATCACCAACACCATTATCCCCACAACACCATAACCAGCCTACACCCTCCCTCCAGCACCGCCCCACCAATATAGCACTATCCCAACACACCAACATAGCACCATCCCTACAGCACCGCCACACCAACAATGCACTATCCCCACAACACCACACCATCACTACGACAAAGCACCACCACCTCACGAAAGGCTGGTGTTCAAGATGAAGCTGGGATAACTAGGCAGACAATGAACTGCGAAAGGAAAGTACCTGAAAAACATAAGACACTCAGACATGAGTCTTCGAGTTGGAGGAAGGTAATATGTAGTGTTAACCAAGGGTCGGTCTTGGGATCTCTTCTGTTCCTAATGTATATGAATGACCTAATTAAGAGATGAGCTCGTATGTGTGTAGACGACACAAAGCTAATTAGGCTTGTGAAAACCGAGGAAGACTGTAGAATGTTACATGATGATCTTGACAAGTTCCAGGAGTGGGCAAACAAATGGTTGCTAGAGTTCAATCCTAAGTGCAAAATAATGCACATGAAAAGGGGAGAAATGAGACCAGAAGGCATCTACAGCATAAGGGGGAATGTAACTACAAGATTCGGAGAGAAAAAAGGAGTTGGGAGTGGATATCAATCTAACACTTTTCCAGTCCAGAGGCACACACCAACAGGGGTAACATCGGCAGCGCATACGGGACGCTGGTAAACATTAGAATGTCTTTTGGAAGTCTAAACCTTCTTTGCTAATCTGTGTAGATTGCCTTCTTTCAAGGCAATCTACACAGCTTTTGTTTGACCAATATTGGAATATACAGCACCGGCCTGAAATCCACACTTCGTGAAGCATAAATCCAAAATTGAAAACTACAAAAGTTTGCAACAAGATTAGTGCCAGAGCTAACGTAAAGGTAATTATCAGAAGAAAGCACTAAGAAGAAACAGAGCGGACATGATCGCAACAGGGGGAATAGACAAGGTGGACAAGGACAACCTCTTTAAATTGAGAGAGAAAGTATGAGAAGAGGACATTGGTAGAAGGTGAAAACGCAAACGAAACTAAGAAATGAGAGGAAATATTCGTACCCTATACGGGTGGTCAGCAAACGGAATGCACTGACAGAGGATGTGCGGGCCACCTCCATCCGCAACTTTAAACCAAACAATTTGAACGTCAGAATTGTTAAATTATAACGCAACAGGTTTAACAAGGCTAGTAGCCGGGGCATAAAACGCAAAACCTCACTTCCCCGTAATTACTGATAGGTGAGTACCACACCATCACTCCCACACCACTACACACCCACCACGACTCACCCATCTCACAATGCAATACCTGACACCAGAAGCGACACCACATTAATCATACCCAAATTACATCAGTGTTGAAAAAAACTTTCGGAGCAGAGAAAGGTCACACGAGACATTCAACATCAATATGGTAGAAGGCGCGGACGTCGCAGCGCCACTGCTTGACGGAGGTTTTTATCAAAAAATAGAGGAATTGTGTATGTGTGTTCTCTCTAAAATGCTAACAGCTTACGTTATTCAAGAGAATTCAGAAAATGTCTTTGTTGTACATACTTTTCTCTCGTGAGAAATATTATGTAATTTAAGTTGTAGTAATGATAATATCAGTAATAATAAATAATAGAAGATAAAAGAAGCATACGAGATCTGCTGCTACAATTGAGAGCAGAACAAGTGAGAGGACGGTGGCAAGGACACACAGGTCACAGCCGTGGGTGCTGCTGGAGCATGTAGTAGTGAGGTGTGTAAGCTTAAGAGACTTGAAGTTGGTGGGAATCTGCAGTTCACCAAACACTATAGAAACCAAACCTTCCATGTGATCAACAACCCTCTGCCTACATACCATAGAGGCGAGTGTGAGGGTAGAGAAAACTGAGTAGTGTACCCCGGGGTAGTGCGATTGGATCACTCCTATGGAACATCTACTTCGATGAGAACCCCAAGATAATATCAGAAGCTAGCACCTGTGTTGATTGCACACTGGCTTATCCAGGAGACAAAGATGATGTAAATCATGTAAATATAACTCTTACAACTGTTTCATCTTAGGGAAGACGGTGGCACGTTATTGCTGCCCCGGATACAGCCCAGCTGTGTGTATTGTACACGGTTCACAAGTACCATACCTACTCCCCTCCGTTTACCTTTTCTACAAGTCCCTTCCTCAAGAACAGGAGCAGCAGTGGCAGCAACTACATCAGTAGGAGCAGCAGCAGCGGCAGAAGCAACAGCAGCGGCAGGAGCTGCAGGATCAGCAGCAGCAGCAGGATCAGCTGCAGGAGTGATGCACATTAATAATGGGATCACCCTGGAGTCCACGACTCCATTTCACAGTGTTCACATATTCACGAGTTTTGCTGCTTGGAAGATTATGAGCGGATCTCTCTTCTCTCTCTTTCTCTCTCTCTCTTCCTCCTTTCTTCCTTCCTCCCCCCCCCCCTCATTCTCCTCCTCCCCCTCCCTCATTTTAAGTTCATCATTTTATCCTAACATTTCGCCTTTCGCGTCGACGTTTACGTGTTCCTCTTTTTCCTTTATGTTCATATTCGCCTTGTTACAAAAATGGATAACAAGAGGGAACAAGAAGGATATTTGCAACATTAATCCATCGTTGAAGGAGCAAGAGGATAGAAGGGAAGGATATAAGGAGGGAGGGTGGAAAAAGGGAATAAGGAAAATAGAGGGCGGGTAGTAATAAGGTAGGTAGGAAGATGCTTACCTAAGAGTGTCCACAGGGGCAGCCAGACCTCTCCTGCGCTCACACCCTCACTAAAGTGATGCATTCATTTCCCGAACCTAACCTAACCGAGGGGCCCACAAATAGAAAGCGGAACATAACGTCAATTTTGCGAGTCGCTGTGATTTTCAGTACGTCAGTTTTTTGGCCTTAGGAGGATTTATACGTCAAAATTCGATGTACTGTTCGAGAGGACGGTTGACTGGGGAGTGAAATGTCCATGCCTAGGCTACTAGCCTTGTTGTTCCTGTTGCATAACAACTTAACTATTTTGACGTTCAAATTGTATGTAGAATCAAGCCTTAAAATTGTGGATGGAGGTGGCTTCCACAACTTCTTTCGATGCATTGCACTTGTTAGCCACCCGTACAGGATACGGGTATTTCCTTACATTCTCTTAGCACGCTTGCATTTCCTGCTTTCGCCTGTGTCCTCCTGTTCTACTTTCTCTCAAGGAAGAGGCTATCCTTGTTCACCTTATCTATTTTCCTCATTATTTTGAATGCTGTGATCATATCCCCCTCTGTTCCTTCTATTCTCTAAGGCTGTGAGATTTAGTTGCATTAGCCTATTGTCGTAGCTTAACCCTCTTAGCTCTGATTTAGGGAGGAAGGAAGAGATAGTTAGGGGAAGGGAAGACTTTAGGAGTAACTTTAGGGACTTCCTTTAAAACAAGTGTCGGAGCCTGGGACCAGATTCACGAAGCAGTTACGCAAGTACTTACGAACATGTACATCTTTCTCAATCTTTGACGGCTTTGATTACATTTATTAAACAGTTTACAAATATGAAAACTTCCCAATCAACTGTTGTTATTGTTATAAACAGCCTCCTGGTGCTTCGTAGCTCATTAACTGTTTAATAATTGTAAACACAGCCGTCAAGGATTGAGGAAAGATGTACACGTTCGTAAGTACTTGCGTAACTGCTTCGTGAATCTGGCCCCTAGTTACTGAACTATTATTGATGAGTAGGTCAACCGTGTGACAGTGTCAGCAGTAGTGACCCAGCTGGCCAGTATTCCTGGTGTAACAGTGTCAGTAGTAGTGACCCAGCTGGCCAGTATTCCTGGTGTAACAGTGTCAGTAGTAGTGACCCAGCTGACCAGTATTCCTGGTGTAACAGTGTCAGTAGTAGTGACCCAGCTGGCCAGTATTCCTGGTGTAACAGTGTCAGTAGTAGTGACCCAGCTGACCAGTATTCCTGGCGTGACAGTGTCAGTAGTAGTGACCCAGCTGACCAGTATTCCTGGCGTGACAGTGTCAGTAGTAGTGACCCAGCTGACCAGTATTCCTGGCGTGACAGTGTCAGTAGTAGTGACCCAGCTGGCCAGTATTCCTGGTGTGACAGTGTCAGCAGTAGTGACCCAGCTGGCCAGTATTCCTGGTGTAACAGTGTCAGTAGTAGTGACCCAGCTGGCCAGTATTCCTGGTGTAACAGTGTCAGTAGTAGTGACCCAGCTGGCCAGTATTCCTGGTGTAACAGTGTCAGTAGTAGTGACCCAGCTGGCCAGTATTCCTGGTGTGACAGTGTTAGTAGTAGTGACCCAGCTGACCAGTATTCCTGGCGTGACAGTGTCAGCAGTAGTGACCCAGCTGGCCAGTATTCCTGGTGTGAAAGTGTCAGCAGTAGTGACCCAGCTGGCCAGTATTCCTGGTGTAACAGTGTGAGCAGTAGTGACCCAGCTGGCCAGTATTCCTGGTGTGACAGTGTTAGTAGTAGTGACCCAGCTGACCAGTATTCCTGGCGTGACAGTGTCAGCAGTAGTGACCCAGCTGGCCAGTATTCCTGGTGTAACAGTGTCAGCAGTAGTGACCCAGCTGGCCAGTATTCCTGGTGTGACATTATCAACTACCGTTGACACCAGCAAAGTATTGACAAATAACCTTATCATCTCAACGATCACTAATTGTATAATTACATAAAGACCACTGATACCTGTAATTCAACCAAAAGTCTTAAGACAAAGAAACTAAAGATTACCTTACTACCAATTTAAACAGCAACAATCAACATTCAGTGAAGTTTTATAAATATCTAATTATCTTGTTGTGACTTTAGTACACAGGACCTCTTAAACAGGTGAGAATATTGAAAGAAAATTCTTTAATTACTGTACTGGTTCAGGTAATCAGTGCCAGGTGAGGTGGGAGAGGGTGGAAGATCACCACAACATTCATTTCCCCTCGAATAACGAAAGGTCAAAAATTTAAATTTAATATGAATTTACCTAACCTTTAGTGCTGTACTGTGTTCACGCGTATGTGTGTGTGTGTGTGTGTGTGTGTGTGTGTGTGTGTGTGTGTGTGTGTGTGTGTGTGTGTGTGTGTGTGTGTGTGTGTGTGTGTGTGTGTGCGTGTGTGTAAGAAACTCAACCCTAAGGAACCCAGCCCTAAGGAACCCAGCCCTAAGGAACCCAGCCCTAAGGAACCCATCCCTAAGGAACCCATCCCTAAGGAACCAAGGACTAAGGAACTCAGCCCTAAGGAACCAAGGACTAAGGAACCCAGCCCTAAGGAACTCAGCCCTAAGGAACTCAGCCCTAAGGAACCAAGGACTAAGGAACTCAGCCCTAAGGAACCCAGCCCTAAGGAACTCAGCCCTAAGGAACTCAGCCCTAAGGAACCAAGGACTAAGGAACTCAGCCCTAAGGAACCCAGCCCAAAGGAACCAAGGACTAAGGAACCTAGCCCTAAGGAACTCAGCCCTAAGGAACCAAGGACTAAGGAACTCAGCCCTAAGGAACCAAGGACTAAGGAACTCAGCCCTAAGGAACCAAGGACTAAGGAACTCTGCCCTAAGGAACCAAGGACTAAGGAACTCTGCCTTAAGGAACCAAGGACTAAGGAACTCTGCCCTAAGGAACCAAGGACTAAGGAACTCTGCCCTAAGGAACCAAGGACTAAGGAACTCAGCCCTAAGGAACCCAGCCCTAAGGTACCCAGCCCTAAGGATCCAAGAACTAAGGAATCAAAAGGATGATTCGTATATCATTTCTAAAGCATTAACATGTTTTCTTAATAGTCAAGATGACATGTATTCATTTACTAATATAGTTACCATGCGAAGATGATTAAGAAGGGAAGGGATAGAGAGGGGAGTGGGACACGAGTGAGGGGAGTCGAAGTGAGGAGAGTGGGAGGCTGAGGCCACCAAAACAATAGTGAATCACACCAAAACAACGTCAGCCGGTCCCACTAAAATATCAGCTGATCCCACCAAAACATCAAATGATGCCTCCAAAGCATCACCACATGCACAAGAGATGACATGACACTCGTGAATCCCCCCCCCCCCCCCCCCCACAAACAACCAGTTGATGGAGAGCTCCTGTTTACACTGGGTATGATAATAGCTAACCAGAACAGTGGCTTGACAAACATCGCTCCATCAACTACAAATGTTTGGACTGTGTATTTCTCTGTTTTATTTTCCATATGCATATATATTTTTTGGTGCGTGTCGAATTGAGAAAAAAAAACTAAATATTTGCGCCACGGTTATTTTTTACGGGCGTCAAAAATATCGTAATAATTTTATATATTTGGCAAGCCTGATGCAATTGTTCAGTGATTTAGAGGTCTCACTGCCGGCCCCCGCCTCCCTCCCTCCCTCCCTCCCTCCCTCCCTCCCTCCCTCCCTCCCTCTCTCTCTCTCTCTCTCCCCTTTTGGTTTGTGATGATAGTGGTGTTGGTTTGTGGTGATGGTGGCTGGGATGATGTTAGCGACAACATGGTAACGCCGTTTCTGATGTCAGCACAGCTGTCGTGTTTGTCTTGAGGAGTAGTAGTAGAGCAGAGACGACTGGAGGCAGGATAACACAATAATAATACTAACAATAATAATGTTAGTATGAATAATTATAATTAGAATAATAATAATTATTATTATTATTAAGATATTATAATGATCATTATTATTCTATTGACATTCTATCATCTTGACTTGCTAATGAGGGAAAATAGCATTGAATAAAGTTTTGCAATTAAACCTTATAAAATATCACACGGAAGGCATCATTCAGTGCTTACAAGATTAACATTAGATACAAGATTAACATTAATATCACAAACAATTAACAAAAATATTAAAAACAAGTAAATTCAAAACATATAATCTAACCAGAGTTTCACAAGGCAATAAAGCACAAATATAGAAGAACAACACCCACCTAACCCAAATAAAACACCTACACAAACACCCACACACCGGATTCTGTTTTAAATGCAGCGAGCCCCGAGATGAGCATATGGCATGGAATATTAATACCATAGAGCAAAGTTTACTGAATAATTCCACCAGACGCGCCACGCAAGATGTGAAACATTAATGGGGCAGGGTGCTAAAATCCCTCGTTCATCCTGCACCCAGTATGAATCCCCCCTTCCCCCCTATACTACCTCAGTCTTGCACACATCTCTTGTTTACTCTGGTCATAATAGTACCTTTCCTCTCCTTCCAGGACCCATCTGCACACGCGAACCCCACCCACATCAGCTGACCCAACCATAGCAACATCAGCTGACCCAACCATAGCAACATCAGCTGACCCAGCCAAAGCAACATCAGCTGATCCAGCCAAAGCACCATCAGCTGATCCAACCATAGCAACATCAGCTGACCTAACCAAAGCAACATCAGCTGATCCAACCATAGCAACATCAGCTGACCCAATCAAAGCAACATCAGCTGACCCCAGCCATAGCAACATCAGCTGATCCAGCCAAAGCAACATCAGCTGACCCAACCATAGCAACATCAGCTGACCCAACCATAGGAACATCAGCGGACCCAACCATAGCAACATCAGCGGACCCAACCATAGCAACATCAGCTGATCCAACCATAGCAACATCAGCTGACTCAACCAAAGCAACATCAGCTGACCCAACCATAGCAACATCAGCTGACCCAACCATAGCAACATCAGCTAATCCCACCAAGCAAGAGGTCATCGTGTGACCCATGTCTGTGCCGAGCATGGGTCGTGTTACAATAGTTAACTTTGTAAGTCTTCCAGGCTTGGTGCTTTCCTTTAACAATTATTAATTAATAAGATCCCAATTAACTTTTTCCCAAGTCTTTCTCTCTCCTTTACCATCTTCCCAACCACTAGACCTTTAGTAATCAAACAACAGGATTCTGTTGCTGATTCTTTCGTCTTAAGAATAACAAAATATATATTAATGACAATGTCAATAATAATATTAGTAGTAATAATAATTATATAAAATATACTATTATTATTATTAACACTAAAGTGGTAGATTAATATAATTCCATTGTAAATAAAAATAACATAAATACGTGTGTAGTATTAATATTACAAAGCAACTAGCGTCAAAAAGATAAAAAAAAAGATACGAGTGATATAATAATGTATATATGGAAAAGTTTACAAACGCACAGAGCCATTAGTCTATGATATACGCGGAAGTAATACTGGGATGAAACGATATATTGAAGTTATGTTTATCGCAGCAATGATATAACATGATCCAGGAATTCAATAATAAAATGTGATAATTATAAACTGAGTAGCAAATTGACATGTTAATATATGTATCTGTGTGTGTGTGTATGTGTACTCACTTAGTTGTGCTTGCCGGGGGTTGAGCTCTGGCTCTTTAGTCCCGCCTCTCGACTGTCAATCAACTGTTGTACAGATTCCTAAGCCTACTAGGCTCTATCATATCTACATTTGAAACTGAGTATGAAGTCAGCCTCCACCACATCACTGCCTAATGCATTCCATCTGTTAACTACCAGGTGTGTGTGTGTGTGTGTACTCACCTAGTTGTGTCTGCAGGATCGAGCATTGACTCTTGGATCCCGCCTTGTGTGTGTGTGTGTGTGTGTGTGTGTGTGTGTGTGTGTGTGTGTGTGTGTGTGTGTGTGTGTGTGTGTCTGCGTGTGTGTACGCGTGCGTGCATCTATTATTGAAGATATACATTCATGGTCAATCTATTAGTTGTTTAATGGAATGATTTTATTTTCCATTTTCCATTGCTAATTTACATACAAAAATCGTGTATGGAGTTATCACCACCTACTCGTCTCCCACATTCACACACACACACACACACACACACACACACACACACACACACACACACACACACACACACACACACACACACAATAATCAGTTGATTGATTGACAGATGAGAGGCGGGTCGAAAGAGCGGAGCGCAACCCCCACAAGCACAACTAGGTGAATACACACACACACACACACACACACACTTCGGGATCCAAGAGTCAATGCTCGATTCTGCAGGCACAAATAGATGAGAACACACACACAAACGTGCATGAATCACGAGTTTCATCAACCAATAAAATAAAGCCATATGTACAGTAATATAACATGATCTTTTATTGGAGAAGAGATAAAGTTTTAGCGTGATAGTTACAATATTATCAACAATGGAATAATAACTGGGGGATTTATCATTATTACTAGTAATAAAGTTATCAACGTTACATGAACTGGCCATATGGTGTGATGAAATTACATTTATTGTTTCACGCTAAATTAATAAATATATATATCGCCTCTATATGTGTGACTATATATATATATATATATATATATATATATATATATATATATATATATATATATATATATATATATATATATATATATTACCACCTCTGAGGCAGTTGTAGGGACCCATAGACTCGAAGAAGAAAATAAAGAGTATTTAGAGAAGACCTTGTAGATTGTCACTGAACATTTTAAAAATTTCTTCTCCTACCACCGATAATTTGTTTTTAATATTATATATATATTATATATATATATATATATATATATATATATATATATATATATATATATATATATTATATAAAATAATATTATAGGATTAGGATGAACGGATATAAATGATATTAAAATAATATAAATAATATTATATATAATATATATAATATTATATATATATTATATATATAATATATATATATATAAATATATTATATATATATATATATATATTTATTTATTTATTCTTTTTTAATATATAGGGAGTACCACCTCTGGTTGTGTTTGTAGGGACCCTCGACCTCGAAGAAGACGATATGTAGCATCCGGGGGAGCCTTGTGGCGTACTACACTCACATATTGTCTTCTCCTACCACTCCATCTATTTTTTGTATTTTTCATTTTATATCATTTAAAACTTCTTCTTTAACATTTAAAACTATATTATATATATATATATATATATATATATATATATATATATATATATATATATATATATATATATATATATATATATAGAGGTACCACCACTGGTTTAATTAAAGGGACCCACATCCTCGAAGAAGAAAATAAATAGTGTTCAGAGAAGACCTTGTGGAATTTCACTGAATAATTTAATCTTTTCCTCTCCTACCACCCCTATTATTTTTTTTTAATATTTTTTATTTGATTTTATTGCAATGCTACAGTTCACAGAAAACACACTTATATAACAATATAACAATCAGTGTTCGAAGACCTCGTCCAGCTCTTCGGAGGTCGGGTGCGTACCCAAGATACAGCACGCATTTCTCCTCTGAACAGCGACACTCAGGCGCTGGAACATGAAATTGGCCGCTCTTGGGTCTCTAGTTTTCCAAATGAGTTCCTCGCCCTCCTCATTCAGGAACTTAAGTGCACATTTACCCCAGGCGCCCAGAGTCTCAGAGCCTATTGGCACGAACCTGTAACAACGTTCTAGGTCCCTGTACTTGTTGGTTTTCTGGTCTCCCTGAAGGTGGCCGCCCCGCCTCCCTCAGCTGTGCTGTAAGGTAGATAGGTATCAGCCAATGTACATGCACACGTGTAATCCCATACGACCAGTTTACCTTCCCTCCATGGCTGCAGGGTGACTCCATCTGGGCGTTTTAGGCTGTTGTCAGGTCTGCACAACTGAGATTCCCTTTGTGCTGGGCACCCAGCTGTAGCCAAACTTCTCTTGATGATGTCATTGCCTGCTTCATGTCTGGCAATCTTTCCCTGTGTCTTACGACAGATGAGACCATGGCTGCCGTATTGGTCTGCCCATGCATGGCCGCAAATACACCGGTGCTCGGTGGAGATAGGGGCGGCAAGGCGCAGGGCAACACCAATACTTAGGGTCCGATGGTCCAGACGGGTGCCCAAGGCGGAATTAGGGACTGCCAACAGGAAGTCCCCAGCATGGGGCGCTTGCACAGCTAGAAGACGCGCTCTGTCCTTCCTGGAAGCTGCCTCCAGCAATGATGCACAAACAACAGGGCTTCATCAAGAAACAAATAATCTCTTCTCACAACCAGACCATCACCAGAGAAATCTTAACAAGCAACGCAGAAATCATCGATAGATACAGCGATAGCAGGAGGCTCGACATCAGCGAGGCACTACACAACAAAAAGTCAACACCAGCAATCAACAGCCAATTAACACATAACTATATTCTATCCACTTTAAGACCCCGAACCAACATAGAAGCAGCAAGAGTAATATAGAGCAGCAAATTTGCAATAAACCCATTGTTTCGAGTTTTGTCTTTTGTCACCTCACTCAAAAACATTTGTGTCATATCACCTCACCCAAAAACGAATATAAGCATGAAATATTGTGTGTAAAAAATTGTCTTTTAAAATGTGAGAAGTCCTTGTGAAATGCTTTAGGCCTCAGACCATAAATAAAATTGAGAAAATGAACTTTGGAGTTAATTTTTCAATTACCCCCGACAGTGAAGAAAAACGTAAGAAATATTGAGAAGATTCGTGTTAGAATCATTAATCTTACCCTTTCGGTCATATTCAATAATATATATATATATATATTATATATATATATATATATATATATATATATATATATATATATTATATATATATTTATATATATATATATATATATATATATATATATATATTTAACAGTGAGAAACCACAAGGTCTCCTCTGAATACTTTTTATTTTCTTCTCCGAGGCTATGGGTCCCCACATTGGCACCAGAGGTGGTACCCTCACAAACTTTTTTATATATATATATATATATATATATATATATATATATATATATATATATATATATATATATATTGGTAGCAGTCTTTCCTGTAGACATATATTATTAAATATGACCGAAAAAATTTGGTCACAACTATATTCTAATTAGCTACAGCCAATTAGAATATAGTTGTGCACAACTATATTCTACCCACTTCAAGACTCCGCACCAATATAGAAGCATCAAGAAATATGGGCCAATAGGCCCTTTGCAGTTACTTCCATTTTTCCCTTTAACTTACAAAATATTATACCCATTGTTTCGTGTTCTGTCTTGTGTTGAAAGTTTGTTTTCACCTCATCCAAAACTGTTGTAACATATCACCTCACCCAAATGCAGGTATAAAATCAAAGCTGTTTAAACTGTTTAGTGTTTGCAGGTTAAAGTTGTGTGTGTGTAAACTAAAGTCTTTGAAAATGTAATAAGTTATTACGAAACGCGTTCAAGTGTCGCGTCAGACTAGAAATAAAAATTAATTTTGGAGAATTGATTTTTCAATTACCATCAACAGTGAAAAGAAATATAAGAAATATTGAGAAAATTCGTGTTAGAATTATTAATCTTACTTTTTCGGTCATATTTAATAATATATGTCTACAGGAAAGACTGCTACCAAAATATACTAATATATATATATATATATATATATATATATATATATATATATATATATATATATATATATATATATATATATATATATATATGAAACCTAAAAGGGGTACCACCTCTAGTGCAAGAGTAGGGGACCCATAGCCTCAGAGAAGAAAATAAAGAGTACTCAGAGAAGACCTTGTTTATCCTCACTGAACACTTTGATATTTTCTTCTCCTACCACCCCTATTCTTTTTGTATGTGTGTATGTATCTATATAAACATATAAAAATAGGAAGGGAGTACCACCTCTGGCTGGAAGAAGGGGGACCCATAGCCTCGGAGGAAACCACGCATAACGCATTAGAGGGAATGTTTAGATCCCCTCCAATACAGTTTCTGTACGCTTTTCTCCTACCACCCCCTTCATTTTTTGTGCTTTATTATGTATTTGATGGTTACAAGATATACATGGGTTAATACAAAAAGTGCTTAAAGGTTTTGGATCTCTTGAAAAACACGGTCTCTTGAAAAAAAAAAATATGTATATATATATATATATATATATATATATATATATATATATATATATGTATATATATATATATATATATATATATATATATATATATATATATATATATATATATATATATATATATATATATAAAGGGAGTACCACCTCTGGCTGGAAGAAGGGGACCCTTCGCCTCGGAGAAAAGCCCACATAACGCATCAGAGGGGATTTTTAGGTCCCCTCCAATACTGTTTATATGTTCTTTTTTCCTACCACCCCCTTCCTGTTGTGTTTTGTTGTGCTTTATTAGGTATTTGAAGGTTACAAAATGTACATTGTTAATACAATGTTTAAAGGTTATGGATCTCTTGGAGCCTCTCCGTTTCCGGACAGGAACCGAGGGCGCAGCGTTCACTCAATTTTGAACACTAACTGATGGTAGGTACACGCATGACATGATTGGGTCGGAGTTGCTAGAAATGCCACCACAAGTTCGGTGGTGGTCACTCCCAGTTACCACGTTACCACAACCAGCCACAATACAGTAACCACTGATAAAGTCTCTGACTCTGAGCTATTGATGAAAACACATACATTTTCTATCTGTTTAACAAATGGTAAAGGCTTGATAATTAGTTTTCCCTAAATGCTTTAAAGAATAAGAGGACTACATTCTGTGAACTAAAATTTTGGAAATAATGTGTAAATGGTTTTATGTGTACACAAACATGCAGATGTACACGAGGCACTAATGTGCACATACGACAAAACAACAGCTGATTTAGGTGGAAAATTCCCCCCCCCCCCCACAAACACACACATGTATGCATGGTCAATTTACATACACGCAAAGACGTAACTAAGAAGTGATTTAATGTTAATATACACACACACGCGTGCGCGTGTATATACACAAATGAGGTATATAACTTGACATGTGTATGTGTGTGTGTGAGTGCGCGCGTGCAGGGTTGCGTGCATGTGGAGAGGCAAGTCACAGGTCTCAGAGCTTGAGTAAGGAGCGCCATATGCTCAGTAAATCAGTGGGAACTCGGCGCTGACCACCACACTCTCTCCCTTCTCTACTCCAGGCCAGTGTCCCGCCCACTTTCCCTGTCCACGCCCACCTTCCCTCGCCCCGCCCACCTTCCCACCTTCTCCTAGGGGTATGGCTCCGCCCATCTCTCCTCCGCCCATCAACTAGCCCCGCCCCTTCCTCCCGGCGAGACCCCGCCCACCTCCTCGTCTGCGCCTGCGCAAGGAGCCAGAAGCTGTCGGACCCTCCGCAACAGCACACGTCCTGGAACTGTGCTACTCGTTCGCCACCCTTGTTGTGGTTGATATAGGTTGCGAAGCACCTCAGGCGACTACAGAAGACTACAGCAGACTACAACAGGCTACAGGGCGGCTTCCACGACTCCTACGAGTCTCGCTTGGCTTGCAGTTGTTTGGGATTGGCGCTTGTGACGGCAGCTTTTCTGGTCATCGTATTCTTCCCGTCAACACCCTGAAACCACGGTGCGTGCTCATTGGCCTCCCCTACCCCTCCCAGTCAACTACACACATCAATCACATACAAACCCACCCATATGAATCACTCAACCACCAGCCTACAACGACGCCCCATCTATCCACCCACAATGGCCCATCCACTAACAACCCACATCACCACCTACCCACCTACACCGGCCCCGTACACACAATCACCCACCCACTTACGACTAACCGGCAGGGCTCTGTTCACTCGAACTACGGTACTTGTGAAGCTTCAGAACAAAATGTATGTGATCAGACTCTGAGAACAGGATATACAAATATTTTTTAAGCGATGTACATTCACTTTCCATATAATCTCAAGAGATTTCAAGACAGAACATTCCCGCTTGTGCGTCTGCATTAAGGTAATACCCAGAGAGACAGACACGGACAGAGAAATACAGATAGTGGGTTTAAATAACGACATTAAACATAGGTTTTTGTGCCGTTTCCCATGCTTCTGTTTAGCTTTTGCATTGTCTCTGTCCACATGTTGTTGGTTGTGTTCAGAGTTGTTGACAGGCAGAGGACATGGATGAAGGGTTGTTTGACAGGCAGAAACTAAGGGTGGAGTATTGACAGAGACCATCGGTGGGTTTTGACAGGCGGAGGCCACAGATGGTGGGTGTTAACAGACCATGGGTGGAAATTGTTTAACAAGCATAAGCCACGAGTGGTTTTGGGTTGTTTGACAGGCAGAGACCATGGGTGGAGGGTTGTCTGAAAGGCAGACGCTATAGGTGAAGGCTTGTTTGGCATACAAACGTTCGCAGAACTGCAAACAGGCAGTAAAGAAGATTCCATTAATGTTTTTCCAAGGGTTGAAACCACTGTTTGAGATACTAGCACTAAGCCTCAAAAACAAGGCTCTAAAACTTGTTGAACACGATATGTTGCAAGACAAAGCAACTGTTGTATAAGTATTCCTACACAAATTATTGTAGAACGTACATTCATATTGTCATATACATTTCGATATTCTAAATTATTTTTATACAATTATTTTTTAACAAAAATAACCCATACACAACTAGGTCTCTTAACTCTAGTAATTACAAAGTAATATGGACCATGTAGATCTGCAGCCACATATATACTCCATCCATCAGACAAAGATCACTCTACACAACCTACTGCAACTGATTCTTTCCTGTTAATCTAACTCTTGCTTAGCCCTGCTTAACAACCAAGCTCAACATAAGGCCGGAGCTCTATCGGAGTTAAGGTTACATTGAATTCCGGTTTTATACAGCTTAGGATAACGTAGACTCTAAAGTAAATACTACAAATTAAGCAACCATGATAGAGAGAAGAGGTACACATTTCTTAAGGGGCTTTTGTCAGTACTTGCTTGGTGAATTCAGACCTTGATGGTTTGTGTTACATTTCTGATCCAAGGGTAAATGTACCCGACTCGGTCCAATGGGTAATTATACCAGAATCGGTCCAATGGGTAATTATACCAGACTCGGTCCAATGGTAACTGTACCCGACTCGGTCCAAAGGGGTAACTGTACCCGACTCGGTCCAAGGGGTAACTGTACCAGACTCGGTCTAAGAGGTAACTGTACCCGACTCGGTCCAAGGGGTAACTGTACCACACTCGGTCCAAGGGGTAACTGTACCACACTCGGTCCAAGAGGTAACTGTACCCGACTCGGTCCAAGGGGTACCTTTACCAGACTCGGTTCAAAGGGCTAACTAAATGAGTATCTTGAGCACCCCAATAAACAACATGTAAGCTGAAGATCCGAACAGCTTCTTTATGAACGATATCAAAACTCCAATAATATAACTGATATTAAAACGAGCACAGCAGACTTTTGAAATAGAAATTGACAACATACACATTGGAAAGTAAATAAAGTCATAGAAAATGAAGAAAGTGAAGTACTAGAAGTGAGAACGTTCAGTGTAATATAGTGGAAAAAAAAGCTTGGGTACAGGGAAGATGCCCAAAGCACTCAAACCAGCAGCTATAGCTCCATTGCAAAAAGGAGGTAGTAAAGCGTTGGTAAAAACTATAGACTGGTCGCACTAGACACATAATTAAAGTTTTTGAAAGATTGATTAGGTGTCAACTTTTATGTTTATGCTGGACAATGAACTTCAAAATTCAAAACAAAAATAAGAAAAACAAAATGCAGAAGTGGTATCCACGGACGTTGGAAAGGTATTTTATGTGTGTCCATGATAGCCCATAAGATCAACAGGAAAAAGGGGTAAAGTAGGGCGAGGATATTCAGTTTCCTGTCAAACAATGAAAATAGCAACAGTGAAAAATAAAGTCCAAGTACAGTGAAAAGCTCTGTACCCCAGAGCACAGTCCTTGCACCACTGCGTTTCCTCATCCTCATATCAGATAGACAAAATAACAAAATTGATGCTTCGGGTTATCATTTGCAGAATATACAAATCTCAGCATGAAAATACTTATACAGAAGACATTAAAAATATACAAGCTGATATCAGTGAAGTCTTCGATTGGCAACCGGAAAATAACAAGATGTTTAAGTAATAAATTCCAAATACTTTGACAAATAAATTAAATTAACAAAAGTAAAAATTATCTTAACCGAAATACAGGGTACAAGACAATCAAATCTTCTCAGTCAGAAAACATGACAAGGATCTGGGAATAATGATATAAGACGACCTAACGTTTAGTGAGCATAACAAAGCAAATATAGCATAAGTAAGGATGATTCAAGAACCTTCAAATCCAAGGATTCTACCACAATACTACTACTATTAAATCACTTGAGTTTTCCCACCTAGAGTACTGCTCGGTACTCACTTCCCCTTTCAAAGCAGGAGAGACTTGTGAAACAGACAGAATTTAGAGAGCATATATGGCACCAATCGACCCAATATAGCCCTAAACTACTGGACCGTTTTAACGCGAAACGACAGTATTACCATATATATGTATATGGAAGATACTGGAAGGCAGGTACCAGGTCACAGTAAAATAACATATTGAAGCAACCCATACAGTAGGAAATGCAGAATGTAGCCAGTGAGGAGTAGAGGTGCCATAAGCATAATCAGAACGCACTGAATGAAGTCCACGCTGTTCAATATCCCCCCAATAAACATAAGAAATATTATCGGAAAAAAGTGGACGTGTTCAAGAAACAATTACACAAATTCCTGAAAGACGTGCCTTTAAATGTAAGTCTAGTCCTGAGATTTCATTTTAGGTACCTACAGATTCACAGCTTCCTAATTCCACAAAACTGACCCTTAAAACCTGTTCTTCGGTCTCCTCCTGTTCTATGGACTAGTTCGATCTGATTCCATAGCACTAGGTTGGCTTAGTAATGAATGCTTATTTGGAAAGCTGGACCTGACTTGGCAGAACAAAAACAGTGAAGTATTGTTTTCAGCCTCCTGGTCCATGGGCTGGCAGGGCCTTGCTGGCACGCAGGTCTGGTCCTGAACGGTTTTTTCTGTCTTCCCTGGGTCCCGGCGCTCAGTACCTTGACAGGTAAACTTAAAATATTTGTTTTGCTTGTTCCTCTTCAGCTTTGCTTCATTTCCGTTTTGTTTGCTTGTTTCCTCCACATCCATGCCTAGCACCCTTATATTATCGTAGTGTAGAGGAGCTGTACTCGGGTGATAGCAGTTCATATCGGCTGGAGAAACACTACAGAGCTTGTGCATTATTAACAACGCTCAATTAGTTACCAACGTCAACGCTGGTGAGCCACCCGTAGGATTACTACACTTCTGGCAGACCCTTTCCTTAGTCCTGTCTTCCCAACCACTATTTCATCCTCCATCACTCCTCTTCCTATCTACTCTTCCATATAGACCCCCCCCCCCCACTCCATCCCCACATTCCTCAGCCCTGTCTTGACCACTATCACCTTGTAATCTCCCGAAGTGTTTAACTGTTCACGTGGACTGTCACCCTTCTTAACAGTCTTCAGTATTACTCCACGCGCTGATTACAATCGGTACTGGACACCCACGAATAGACTCGCTAGTTTCCTTCACGAGTCACTAAACAAAAACCTTTCTTATCAAACTTTGCCAATTGCGTCCTCGAGAGAGCGGCTGACTTTTTAAACAAGAATATTAACAAGGAAAATTATTAATACAAGAAGCTAACTATATAACAGTGACGAAGGTTGAAATAGCCTAAACTACTCAACATTTTTTTTAGATGCATTTCATAATCTCAATAAACTTAAACTATAACGGCAAATAAATGAGTTAAATGAAGACAAATATATGCAGAGTATTACTTTTAAATTACAAAAACATATTTAATGACAAATTAATGTTGTGTAAATCATCCCACCACTATTATTCTCCACCCCCCTCACCTAGTAGCCTATTGATACGCTAATAATGAGGCTCATCATGGGTGCCAGTTAGATACAAAAATATGACAAAATATTTTACAAACGTAAATATTTATGTGTAAATTTCACGTAAATATTTATGTGTAAATTTCTATAAGCACATGTTATAAGGAAATAGAAGAGTTTGTTGAGCTTTAACATAACTATGTAGTTTTGTTTAGCATCAGCTCTTGGGAGACCAGGAGCTGATGCTTTTACTAAACATCATGTGGTTCCCTATGACTTCAGGGAAACAACCACCGATGATACTGGAGCTGCATGTACTTAGTTACTAAACAAATATTGGAATACAGCATCACACGGTGAACGCAGCGTTGGGAGACTAAGCAATACCTGGTCACGGCTAGGCTAAAACATGACTTTAAAGCAAGATGGGATTAGGACTATGTGTATATATATTGCGTCTATGTAATACATGAATGCTTTAAAAGCAAAGCATGGTTATGGCTAGGCCTATATATTGCTTTAAAATCTAATCTTTGTGATTGCAATACCCGCATACTTTTAATGTAAGACCGCAGCTAAAAATAAGTTACAAATAGTTCTAGGGCTAAATTACTTCAAAACCATTCTTTATACAAAGTGACGCATGTGTGTATTCCACACATGCGTCACTTTGTCCATTACTCCACCTCGTATGTGAGAACATATACAAATTGTCGGCTGTTTACTTCACACTAAAGATAGCTTATAACAAAGCCACTTGTTTGCCACTAATTCCGTTCCTGGACAGGAAAACCACGTGGTCGGTCTAGAGGGCCAGCACCTGGCAGTGTTGGGGTTCACTTCACTATACCTGTCCGCACGGCTTCTCTCATGCAAACTGTCCGGACAGCTCACTTCCGGTTCACCAGGCAGCTCGACGCATCAGGCTTGAGGTTTGCAGCCCAGAGGCGCGCCTCAACACACCCAGTGGAAGCGAGTCTGCAGCCCAGAAAAATTATTGGATGGATCACGAGAATCTTCAAATCCAGAAATCCCATAGCAATGCTCAAACTATTCAAATCACTTGTGCTCTCCCGCCTTGAGTACTGTTCAATACTCACATTCCCCTTCAGAGGATGAGAGATTGCTGACATAGAGGGAATACACATATATACATTTATATACATATATATATATATATAAATATATATATATATATATATTATATATATAATGTATATATATATATATATATATATATATATACATATATATATATATTTATATATTTATATATATTTATATATATATATATATATATATATATATATGTCGTACCTAGTAGCCAGAACTCACTTCTCAGCCTACTATGCAAGGCCCAATTTGCCTAATAAGCCAAGTTTTCATGAATTAATTGTTTTTCGACTACCTAACCTACCTAACCTAACCTAACCTAACTTTTTCCGCTACCTAACCTAACCTAACCTATAAAGATAGGTTAGGTTAGGTTAGGTAGGGTTGGTTAGGTTCGGTCATATATCTACGTTAATTTAAACTCCAATAAAAAAAAATTGACCTCATACATAATGAAATGGGTAGCTTTATCATTTCATAAGAAAAAAATTAGAGAAAATATATTAATTCAGGAAAACTTGGCTTATTAGGCAAATCGGGCCTTGCATAGTAGGCCGATAAGTGCGTTCTGGCTATTAGGTACGACATATATATATATATATATATATATATATATATATATATATATATATATATATATATATATATATATATATATATATATATATATAGGGGGGTACCACCTCTGGTGCAATTATAGGGACCCACAGCCTCAGAGAAGGGAACACAGAGCATTCAGGGAAAAACTTGCCATTTAACTCAGAATACGAAAGTGTTCGCTTCTCCTACCACCCCCCTTTTTTTTTCTTTTCTTTTTTTCTATATATATATATATATATATATATATATATATATATATATATATATATATATATATATATATATATATATATTTATATATATATATATATTTATATATATAAATTTATATATATAAATATATATATATATATATAAATATATATTTAAATGTGCTGCCATTCACACTGGCCACCGACGAAGCTGTCTCCTCATGCTACCATTCACACTGGCCACCGACTAAGCTGTCTCCTCATGCAGCCATTCACACTGGCCACCGGCGAAGCTGTCTCCTCATGCTACCATTCACACTGGCCACCGACGAAGCTGTCTCCTCATGCAGCCATTCACACTGGCCACCGACGAAGCTGTCTCCTCATGCTACCATTCACACTGGCCACCGACGAAGCTGTCTCCTCATGCAGCCATTCACACTGGCCACCGACGAAGCTGTCTCCTAATGCAGCCATTCACACTGGCCACCGACGAAGCTGTCTCCTCATGCAGCCATTCACACTGGCCACCGACGAAGCTGTCTCCTCATGCTACCATTCACACTGGCCACCGACGAAGCTGTCTCCTCATGCAGCCATTCACACTGGCCACCGACGAAGCTGTCTCCTCATGCAGCCATTCACACTGGCCACCGACGAAGCTGTCTCCTCATGCAGCCATTCACACTGGCCGCCGACGTGGAGACGAACACTCATACCTGTGTGCATTACATGTCAGATAAAATATTATGACAATAAAGAGTTACGTACCTTAAACGACTTGATTGAATGCCTGTCCCTCGAGGAGCTAGAAAGTCTTACCTGTAATTGAAGAAAAGAAAATTATTATAATTGTTAAGTTAAATAACTTTGTGTATATATGCATGCATGTATGTCATACCTAATAGCCAGAACTGTCCTAGTATGTAAGGCCCGATTTGCCTAACAAGCAAAGTGATGTTCGTTATTTTCAAATATTTCTTACCAAGTTGGTTTATTCAAATTAATGTTATTATTTGATATTAAGAACATGAATTACATGCTTAGTTTAGGTTAGGATAAGTTAGGAAGGTTAGATTAGATTTGATCAAATTTCAATGTTAGTTTTGACTTTAAAAAATCAAATCATACATAATGTAATCGAAAGTTTGAGCATTCCATAAGAAACAATTATGAAAAATAAAATAATACAAAAAAAATTCGGCTTGTTAGGCTACTTTTAACAACGGTTAATGACAAGAAATTAGTGCTTTCGTGTAAATAACCTCGTCTTCATAAGTATAAACAATGCAATACACTGCTTCAAATATACAGGCAGACAAAATATAACATGCCGAGGTGTAGAAAGGGGCTTTACATTACTGGTTCATGAACATAAGTAAAATTGGGGCACTGCAGACGGCCTAATGACCAATACATGACAGTTCCTGAGTGTAATGCCCTTGTGGGGATAGATGTCATTAAGATCGCTTTCTAATTGATCCAGTAAAAATAAATAAATCCAAAGTGTTAATTATTATTTACTAATATTCATGTTTTATGTTTTTGAAATTTGTATTAAATGCAACACTTGAGGATCGAGGTACTGCTTACCTTATCCGGAGTGGATGAGTCGGCTGGAGAACCTGGTGAGGTGCAGTTAGGCTAGGGGCGATGCGGTTGGTAACGCTGCCTGCCACATGGCTAGGGGTCATGCGGTTGGTAACACTGCCTGTCACGTTACTGGGGTCATGCGATTGGTAACACTGCCCGACACATTTCTAGAGGTCATACGGTTGGTAACACTGCCCGCCACATGGCTAAGGAGTCATGTGGTTGGTAACACTGCCCGCCACGTGGCTAGGGGGTCATGTGGTTGGTAACACTGCACGCCACGTGGCTAGGGATCATGCGGTTGGTAACACTGCCCGCCACATAGTTAGAGGCCATGCGGTTGGTAACACTGCCCGCCACATGGCTAGAGATCATGCGGTTGGTAGCATTGCCCGCCACATAGGGAAATGCGGTTGATAACAGTGCCCGCCACATGACTAGGAGGCCATGCGGTTGGTAACACTGCCTGCCACATGGCTGTGGGCCATACGGTTGGTAACTGCCCGCCACATGGCTAGGGGTCATGCAGTTGGTAACACTGCCTGCCACATGGATAGTGTTATCCGGTTGGTAACACTGCCCGCCACATGGCTAGGGGCCATACGGTTGGTAATACTGCCCGCCACATGGATAGTGTTATACGGTTGGTAACACTGCCCGCCACATGGATAGTGTTATACGGTTAGTAACACTGCCCGCCACATGGCTAGGGGGCCATGCAGTTGGTAACACTGCTCGCCACATGGCTGGGGGTCATGCGGTTGGCAACACTGCCCACCACATCGCTAGGGGCCATACGGTTGGTAACACTGTCTGCCACATGGATAGTGTTATACGGTTGGTAACACTGCCCGCCACATGCCTAGGGGGCCATGCGGTTGGAAACACTGCTCGCCACAGGGCTGGGGTGTCATGCAGTTGGTAACACTACCCACCACATGGATAGTTATATACGGTTGGCAACACTGCCCGCCACATAGCTGGCGGTCATGCAGTTGGTAACACTGCCTGCCACATTGCTGGGGGTAATGCAGTTGGTAACACTGCCCGCCACATGACTGGGGGTAATGCAGTTGGTAACACTGCCCACCACATGGCTGGGGGTAATGCGGTTGGTAACACTGCCCACCACATGGATAGTTATATACGGTTGGCAACACTGCCTGCCACATGGCTGGGGGTAATGCAGTTGGTAACACTGCCCGCCACATGACTGGGGGTAATGCAGTTAGTAACACTGCCCACCACATGGCTGGGGGTAATGCGGTTGGTAACACTGCCCGCCACATGTCTGGGAGTAATGCGGTTGGTAACATTGCACGCCACGTGGCTGGGGTCATGCGGTTGGTAACACTGCCCGCCACATAGCTGGGGGTCATGCAGTTGGTAACACTGTCCGCCACGTGGCTGGGGGTAATGCGGTTGGTAACACTGCCCGCCACATGGCTGGGGATCATGCGGTTGGTAACACTGCCCGCCACATGGTTAGGGGCCATGCGGTTGACAACACTGCCCACCACATGGCTGAGGGTCATGCGTTTGGTAACACTGCCGGTCATACGGTTGACAACACTGCCCGCCACATGGATAGTGTCATACGGTTGGTAACACTGTCCGCCACATAGATAGGGGCCATACGGTTGACAACACTGCCCGCCACATGGATAGTGTCATACGGTTGGCAACACTGCCCGCCACATGGATAGTGTCATACGGTTGGCAACACTGCCCGCCACATGGCTAGAGGCTATACGGTTGGTAACACTGCCCGCCACATGGCTAGAGGCTATACGGTTGGTAACACTGCCCGCCACATGGATAGGGGGCCATACGGTTCGCAACACTGCCCGCCACATGGCTAGAGACCATACGGTTGGTAACACTGCCCGCCACATGGCTAGAGGCCATACGGTTGGTAACACTGCCCGCCACATGGATAGGGGCCATGCGGTTGGTAACACTGCCTGCCACATGGCTAGAGGCCATACGGTTTACAACACTGCCCGCCACATGGCTAGAGGCCATACGGTTGACAACACTGCCCGCCACATGGCTAGAGGCTATACGGTTGATAACACTGCCCGCCACATGGCTAGAGGCCATACGGTTGACAACACTGCCCGCCACATGGCTAGAGGCCATACGGTTTACAACACTGCCCGCCACATGGCTAGAGGCCATGCGGTTGACAACACTGCCCGCCACATGGCTAGAGGCTATACGGTTGGTAACACTGCCCGCCACATGGCTAGAGGCCATACGGTTTACAACACTGCCCGCCACATGGCTAGAGGCCATACGATTGGTAACACTGCCCGCCACATGGATAGTGTCACACGGTTGGCAACACTGCCCGCCACATGGCTAGAGGCCATACGGTTTACAACACTGCCCGCCACATGGCTAGAGGCCATACGGTTGGTAACACTGCCCGCCACATGGATAGTGTCATACGGTTGGCAACACTGCCCGCCACATGGCTAGAGGCCATGCGGTTGATAACACTGCCCGCCACATGGCTAGGGGGCCATATGGTTGGTAACACTGCCCGCCACATGGCTAGGGGTCATATAGTTGGTAACACTGCCCGACACATGGATAGGGGTCATACGGTTGACAACACTGCCCGCCACATGGGTAGGGGTCATACGGTTGACAACACTGCCCGCCACATGGGTAGGGGCCATGCGGTTGACAACACTGCCCGCCACATAAATAGAGGCCATGCGGTTGACAACACTGCCCGCCACATGGCTAGGGGTCATACGGTTGACAACACTGCCCGCCACATGGGTAGGGGCCATGCGGTGGACAACACTGCCCGCCACATGGCTAGGGGGCCATACGGTTGACAACACTGCCCGCCACATGGCTAGGGGTCATACGGTTGGTAACACTGCCCGACACATGGATAGGGGTCATACGGTTGGCAACACTGCCCGCCACATGCCTAGGGGTCATACGGTTGGCAACACTGCCCGCCACCTGGCTAGGGGCCATACGGTTGGTAACACTGTCCGCCACATACCTAGAGGCCATACGGTTGGTAACACTGCCGGCCACATGGATAGGGGCCATGCGGTTGGTAACACTGCCCACAACATGGATAGTGTCATACGGTTGGCAAGACTGCCCGCCACATGGATAGTGTCATACGGTTGGTAACTGCCCGCCACATGGCTAGGGGCCATACGGATGGTAACACTGCCCGCCACATGGCTAGAGGCCATACGGTTGGTAACACTGCCCACAACATGGATAGTGTCATACAGTTGGCAACACTGCCCGCCACATGGATAGTGTCATACGGTTGGCAACACTGCCCGCCACATGGCTAGAGGCCATACGGTTTACAACACTGCCCGCCACATGGCTAGAGGCCATGCGGTTGACAACACTGCCCGCCACATGGCTAGAGGCTATACGGTTGGTAACACTGCCCGCCACATGGCTAGAGGCCATACGGTTGGTAACACTGCCCGCCACATAGATAGTGGCCATACGGTTGACAACACTGCCCGCCACATGGATAGTGTCATACGGTTGGTAACACTGCCCGCCACATAGATAGGGGCCATACGGTTGACAACACTGCCCGCCACATGGATAGTGTCATACGGTTGGCAACACTGCCCGCCACATGGATAGTCATACGGTTGGCAACACTGCCCGCCACATGGCTAGAGGCTATACGGTTGGTAACACTGCCCGCCACATGGCTAGAGGCTATACGGTTGGTAACACTGCCCGCCACATGGATAGGGGGCCATACGGTTCGCAACACTGCCCGCCACATGGCTAGAGACCATACGGTTGGTAACACTGCCCGCCACATGGCTAGAGGCCATACGGTTGGTAACACTGCCCGCCACATGGATAGGGGCCATGCGGTTGGTAACACTGCCCGCCACATGGCTAGAGGCCATACAGTTTACAACACTGCCCGCCAAATGGCTAGAGGCCATACGGTTGGCAACACTGCCCGCCACATGGCTAGAGGCCATACGGTTTACAACACTGCCCGCCACATGGCTAGAGGCTATACGGTTGGTAACACTGCCCGCCACATAGATAGTGTCATACGGTTGGCAACACTGCCCGCCACATGGATAGTCATACGGTTGGCAACACTGCCCGCCACATGGCTAGAGGCTATACGGTTGGTAACACTGCCCGCCACATGGCTAGAGGCCATACGGTTGGTAACACTGCCCGCCACATGGATAGTGTCATACGGTTGGCAACACTGCCCGCCACATGGCTAGAGACCATACGGTTGGTAACACTGCCCGCCACATGGCTAGAGGCTATACAGTTGATAACACTGCCCGCCACATGGCTAGAGGCCATACGGTTGACAACACTGCCCGCCACATGGCTAGAGGCCATACGGTTTACAACACTGCCCGCCACATGGCTAGAGGCCATGCGGTTGACAACACTGCCCGCCACATGGCTAGAGGCTATACGGTTGGTAACACTGCCCGCCACATGGATAGTGTCATACGGTTTACAACACTGCCCGCTACATGGCTAGAGGCCATACGGTTTACAACACTGCCCGCCACATGGCTAGAGGCCATACGGTTTACAACACTGCCCGCCACATGGCTAGAGGCCATGCGGTTGATAACACTGCCCGCCACATGGATAGTGTCATACGGTTAGCAACACTGCCCGCCACATGGCTAGAGGCCATACGGTTGGCAACACTGCCCGCCACATGGCTAGAGGGCCATACGGTTGACAACACTGCCCGCCACATGGCTAGAGGCCATGCGGTTGACAACACTGTCCGTCACTGCTCAACACTAATACACCACCAGGAGGTGTTGTCAACTTCCCAGGTCTTGCAAAACGTGCAACACACGACAGAGAAACATCTCGAAGCAGGCCTACATAACTTAAGCTAGTTACGACTGTGGCAAAGCTGTCACTGTGGCAAAGCTGTCACTGTGGCAAAGCCGTCACTGTGACAAAGCTGTCACTGTGACAAAGCCGTCACTGTGACAAAGCTGTCACTGTGACAAAGCCGTCACTGTGACAAAGCTGTCACTGTGACAAAGCTGTCACTGTGACAAAGCTGTCACTGTGACAAAGCCGTCACTGTGACAAAGCTGTCACTGTGACAAAGCTGTCACTGTGACAAAGCTGTCACTGTGACAAAGCTGTCACTGTGACAAAGCTGTCACTGTGACAAAGCTGTCACTGTGACAAAGCTGTCACTGTGACAAAGCTGTCACTGTGACAAAGCCGTCACTGTGACAAAGCTGTCACTGTGACAAAGCCGTCACTGTGACAAAGCTGTCACTGTGACAAAGCTCTGGTGTAAACAAATCACTGTTAATCCTCCCGTCACTTTACACAACTCACTTTAACCGAACGCGAAACTTTTGATTGCCGTATCCGGCAGCAGTTTTAGTAAGTCTTTAGGTCCTTTCCGACACACTCGTTACCGCACGTCCGCCCCCGACAGCACCTGACGCCTTAATGATTTGACCGCGAAAATTGAAGGTTCAGATCGTATTTCAAGCTTCGAATGAACCTGCTCAAAATCCTCAGCTTCATCAAAGATTAACCCGATGCTTCACCCATATAATGCAGATTTAGATATCAACAGAACTTTATATGTATATGATATATAATTATGTGGGTTAATGTTTGAGAATATATGGATTTTCAATGCAGATTGGGTTAAACTTAATGAACGAGTCTTTGGGTTCGATTGAAACTTGGACTAGTGGCTGCCAGGCGCGCGATAATCTCAGCCAGTTCAAAATTTTGGAAAAGATGCAGTTGTTATCCAAAAACTTTCCAACACACCTTACTTATCTAGGCCGATAAATATTTGAAGGATTATAAATTATCCTCCTAAATTATATAGATTATAAAGATTATCCGCAATTTTGAAGGATTAATCGATTCCTTTAAAAATGCGATGTATTATATGAGCAGACGACGTATAAATAAAATGTAAAAATGCGATGTATTATATGGTCTGTTGGTATGAGGCTACACCAAGGGCGCGTTTATGTAATCCACAATAATATTTTCTCACATATAAATTGATATTAATGTATATAGTAAAGTAAATTTCGTTATAGCCAAAACTATCGACGAATAAATATTCCAAATAAGGCAAATAGAATTACGGAATTTATATCTAGAAGCAATAATAATAGGCTATCTAATGGTCTTCTTCTGCTTTATATTTCTCGTCTTTTGCCAATTTTACAGTATTACTCAGAATTGTAAACTTTATTAGTAACAACTGCTACAAATGGTTGGTCCTGGCAATAAGGAGAACGTGTATAGCAGTGTACCAAATATTTTCACCAAATGCTTCGCCCACGTAATGCAGATTCACATATCAACATAACTTGTATATCTATATAAACTAGTTTACACTCTCTTGATGTCCAAAATAGGGACATTTTAGTCCTTACTCACACACACATAGTAGGAAATCTCACCGGAATGTGTATATAAAAATATGATACCAGGAATTGGATACCTTTCTTATACCGAGAAATTAAGAAACCTTAGTTCCCCAGAACTAATTAGGGTAAAGGTAGGTAAGGGTAAAGGGGGATAATGACTGATGTGAACAATTGGATGAAAGGTTATAACAAGAGGGTATGTTGATAAAGTTTATAATTATATTAAGCGAGGTTTACATAAAAATTGCGTTGCGTTTAGTTGGGTATAAGTAGAAGCTGTCTTGTATAGGCTAATAGAGCTTCTGCGGGTAATTTTTATTTCATGTTTTAATGAAATTATTACATGTTTGTAAATGTTAGCTAACATCTCTAACATTTCTTTTCTTTCTAGTTCATTCTGTTACGAGGGGGAGAAGAGCTTATTGAGAGACATACAGATGACACTCCATCACTGCTCTCAAAACTATCCTTTTCTCTTCCCTGCACTACTCTACCCTCTTATAGCAGTCAGCACTTAACCCCATGATGTACACCAGTCAAAATACAGGGACTCAGATTCAGACAGTTCTGTCTGAGTCAAAGAACAAAGCTACAGGCACAGTATCTCCCCGGAGGACTCACTAGGCTAGCATTCTGCCCCCAGAGGGCGAAAAGCAGAGCGGTAAGTATCAAGGAAATGTGTGTGTGCCAATCTTGGTCACCTGGTTATCCTATTGCTTCAGTAATTATCATCATCGGGGCACTTACCTATGGCCAGGGCCGAAGGAGAAGACTTCAGCTCCCGGTACTCTACAGTAGCGCCCTTGAATATGAGGCTTCACTCCCGGATCTTGCTCAGTGGCTAATATCTCGTTATTAGGATTTTCACATATAGGTCAGACGTGGCATAAATAGGAATAAAGGCAAACGGAAATATAGGAATTAAAAAACATGACAAAATATTTACTAAAGAAAAATGTACAAAAGAAACGACACCTTGCTTATGCTTAATTTAAATTAAAAACAAACGGTCACTCTCGACCTTTAATGAAACTAATGTTACTATACTCAGTCGATACAATGTTACTTTAACACTCAAATGCAACATATACAAAAACAGGAGGCATTGTACTCTATCAACATTCCAAGCCTTCAACAATGGTAATGATCATTCAATAATCCTAGGCTTCACTTCACCAAATAAATCATTTAATTACCTCTAAGTGAGTGTACACCTAAACTAAATTATTCATATGCATATATAATACTAAAGCATGCTAGTGTATGTCTTTGCAAACAAGGTAAGACATGCAAAGTGTGTCTTTTTAAACAAAATATAACACATTCATGTGTGTTATAAGATGATACATATGAATGCATGTATACTTACATTTGTTATAACCGAAGACAAATGTATACATATTCATATTCTCCGCGTAATAATATTAGTATACATTCATATTCAAATATATAATACTATTTCATGTATGTTCAGAAATAAAAATCAAATACACGTTCATAGTTGTATTCATAATTTGTATAAATAAATGCCTGTATGTGTTATTGTATTACCTAAACTAAAATAGCTTTGTGGGTCTGCAATGACATTATACATCACAACAACACCGGTACACTAAAACATGTCATTGTAGTGCATCACCCTAATGTATTATCTGTATTACAATGTATAGTCATGTATTTGTGACACTGTCATTATTTCTTTATCACTGCACCACAGTTCATTGTCATTATATCATTGCACCACAGTTCATTGTCATTATATTGCACCAAAGTTCATTGTCATCACTGCCTTCATTTTATCATTCTTTCTTTGAAATAACTGAATAATAATATCACTAAATCACTGTATAAATGAATCACATTCAAAATAAAATCTGTTTATGTATATTGTATAATCGCATTCCTGAATATTTATATGGCACTGTATCACACTCACTCCTGTATTATTGTATTAAGTAATCCCTTAGTGCTGTATTATACAATCACTGTGTTAGCGTATAATGCAATCCCTGTATTAGTATATCATGCAATCCTTGTATTAATGCATTAATGAACATTACGCACTCGACAATGAATATTATTAAAATTTACAGTTTTACGGTTTACTTAACGTATCAAAAGGGTGAGAATGTCCAGGGATTGGCAGCCAAGTTG
The DNA here is from genome assembly GCF_040958095.1 of Procambarus clarkii. NCBI lineage: Eukaryota > Metazoa > Arthropoda > Malacostraca > Decapoda > Cambaridae > Procambarus > Procambarus clarkii. The sequence continues at coordinate 20,765,767 of NC_091237.1, read as the reverse complement.
AACTACAAAATCCTGGAATACAGCACTTGAACTACAGGAAGTGAACTACAGAACCTGAATTTCAAGAGCTGAGGTTCAGCCCGAAACCTACAAGAGCTAAACAACAGGAGATAGGCTACAGGAGGTAAGCTACAGGGGCTAAGAGGCTACAGTCTCCTGACTATATTACTAAAGTCTGTATCGCTTCGTCATTATTTCACAAGATTACTCAGCCCGTCCTCATGTTTAGGGAGTACTTATAGTAACCCTGTGGATCATTGTACACATATTGATGTAATGGATAAATAGAAAGTAGAATTTGGTATTTTGTGAATTTGGACAAACCGAAAGTTGTTATCTTTTTTTTGGCTATTCTACTATTTAATTCTACATTACGTCAATATATATATACGATCGTTCATATAGTTACAAAAAGTATTATCTAAACAGGATGAGTTGAAATTACTATATTACCTGGGCACTTTGATACAAAGAAAACGGCATCTCTTTTATCGCAAACTGATATAAATATCATAGAACCCGTTTAATAATATAATTATACAAATTCAAATTTTTATTCAGGTACATACATAGAAGATGAGTTACAAACAATGTTGGATTTACAGATAGAGCTAGTACATACAATACCTAAAGCCACTAATACGCATAGCGTTTCGGGCAAACTTATATATTATATTACCATATATGTTCTTATATTTGTATACTGCATTCACACACACACACACACACCCTTCTCCTTACCTCCTCCCCCTTCCCTCCAGAGAGGAGAGAGAGAGAGAGAGAGAGAGAGAGAGAGAGAGAGAGAGAGAGAGAGAGAGAGAGAGAGAGAGAGAGAGAGAGAGAGAGAGAGAGAGAGAGAGAGAGAGAGAGAGAGAGAGAGAGAGAGAGAGAGAGAGAGAGAGAGAGAGAGAGAGAGAGAGAAGGTGTGAGACAGAGAGAGTATGAGAGGTCTGATGAGATCAAGAGGGAGCAAGAGGAAGAGAGAGGAGGAGAGAAAGAGAGAGAGGTTAAATGAGAGACAGAGACGTAAGAGGAGTTTAAGAGGGAGGGAGGGAGGGAGGGAGGGAGGGAGGGAGGGAGGGAGAGGTGTCTAGAAAAAACAGATGATAAAGAGCTCATTAGCATAACGAGGCAATAACATAAGTCAGGCTTAGTTGACCTCGCTGGCAAGAACAGGAAGAGGCATCACCATTATTGCGCTCTCTCTCTCTCTCTCTCTCTCTCTCTCTCTCTCTCTCTCTCTCTCTCTCTCTCTCTCTCTCTCTCTCTCTCTCTCTCTCTCTCTCTCTCTCTCTCTCACTCTCTCTCTCTCTCTCTCTCTCTCACTCTCTCTCTCTCTCTCTCTCTCTCTCTCTCTCTCTCTCTCTCTCTCTCTCTCTCTCTCTCTCTCTCTCTCTCTCTCTCTCTCTCTCTCTCACTCTCTCTCTCTCTCTCTCTCTCTCTCTCTCTCTCTCTCTCTCTCTCTCTCTCTCTCTCTCTCTCTCTCTCTCACTCTCTCTCTCACTCTCTCTCTCTCTCTCTCTCTCTCTCTCTCTCTCTCTCTCTCTCTCTCTCTCTCTCTCTCTCTCTCTCTCTCACTCTCTCTCTCACTCTCTCTCTCTCTCTCTCTCTCTCTCTCTCTCTCTCTCTCTCTCTCTCTCTCTCTCTCTCTCACTCTCTCTCTCTCTCTCTCTCTCTCTCTCTCTCTCTCTCTCTCTCTCTCTCTCTCACTCTCTCTCTCACTCTCTCTCTCTCTCTCTCTCTCTCTCTCTCTCTCTCTCTCTCTCTCTCTCTCTCTCTCTCTCTCTCTCTCTCTCACTCTCTCTCTCTCTCTCTCTCTCTCTCTCTCTCTCTCTCTCTCTCTCTCTCTCTCTCTCTCTCTCTCTCTCTCTCTCTCTCTCTCTCTCTCTCTCTCTCTCACTCTCTCTCTCTCTCTCTCTCTCTCTCTCTCACTCTCTCTCTCTCTCTCTCTCTCTCTCTCTCTCTCTCTCTCTCTCTCTCTCTCTCTCTCTCTCTCTCTCTCTCTCTCTCTCTCTCTCTCTCTCTCTCTCTCTCTCTCTCTCTCTCTCTCTCTCTCTCTCTCTCTCTCTCTCTCTCTCTCTCTCTCTCTCTCTCTCTCTCTCTCTCTCTCTCTCCTCTGTTGACTATGACTCTACTGACGGACACTCAGTGAGAAGTCACTCCCTCGGTGAGTCCACACTCACTCCTGCCCACTAATCTCACAGACAAACACAGGCAGGTGAGCTCTTCCCAGTCCCTCTCTGGTGTATCGCGGCTCATAAAATTACCATTAGTGTGGACGGTCCTGGCGCTTGTGTTCAGGTCCTGTCTGTCTCTCTCCTGGCTTTACTTTCCCGTTCCTCCCGTCAGTTATTCCTCTTTCTCATTTTTCCCTAACCATTTCTTCCCGTCCGTTAGAACACACCCGTCAACCCCTTTCCTGATGTCTGCCTCTAGTCTCTCTCACTCTTTCCTCCTCATTTCATCCCCTTCACCCGTCCGTAAGTCCGTAAGTCCTTCCATTTCCTCCTTCCTTTCCGTCTGTCCGCTCGCACGTCCTTCCTTCTTTCCTTCCTTCCTTCCCCTGTGCGTCCCCTTTCATTCCCTAGCGTCCTTGGCTATCGTCCTACCCCGGCGTCCCCTCCCCGGCCGGGTGACAAGTGAACATCTGCATCAGCGCCACGGGTCGCACTTGATCACTTCCATATGAGTGATGGAATGGGCGTAATCAGCTGCTAGGCTCGATGACACACGATCCAATCCTCTGTCCCACCACCGCCACCGCTGGTTCATGTCCCTATACCTCTCCCCCAGCCCGTCCACATACAATTCTACTCTTTCACGAAGAAAAATATTGCTGCTAATATGAATATTTCATATTAATAATATATAAATAATTTTAATCTAAAGGTTTTAAGGTAGAATGTCCCTCTGTTAGGCGTTTAAATGCTACGATTACATTTGAATGTTGTGAACGAAATCTATTGGAGGAAACTGTCGCAGGCTAAGAGGTCGGGGAGGGGGAGGAGGTACGATGCATTCTGGGAGGGACGCCCTGATGGTTCCCCTAAACTATTTAATTGCGTCGCGAATTTGAAGTGTCAATCAAAATTATTCAGCTCAGGGAGGCTATCAGAAATGTAGTCGGGTTGTGAAATTACATGGAGAAGCTTGGGGCCCGGGGATCAAATCTGGATAATTGGTTTCTATGGGGCGATTGTCTTGGACAGAAAATGGTGGACAGGTTCATAGAAAACAGGAACTCGTGAGCAATTACTGTATTTTGTTTGTATTATGTTAATCGTAAAATTAAATTTCTTTAACGTGATAAATGGGTAACAAAATGGTAGTTAAAAACAGTTTCATTCTTGTCTTTAACCTTTCCTATTTTGTGGCTGTAAATGTCTCTCACACACACACACACGCACAGACACACACACACACACACACACACACACACACACACACACACACACACACACACACACACACACACACACACACACACACACACACACACACACACACACACACAATAAACGCAACAGTCCCTGACTTAAAAATAGTTTTCATGGATTCCTTCGGTTAACTACTTAGTTCAAGTCAAGTTCGATTATGTTTGAGACAAGAAAGAAATACACCTCAAAGGGATAGAGTAGCTTAGGCTATTCCTACCCCCCCACCCCCCCTAACTACTCAGTACCCCTAGTGTGTTTGATCACCCCGGGGGAACTACCACGGGGATAATCACCCCCCGGTCATACCTACCTGTGTCGTGTTTTTTTTCTTTACTGTGTTCAACAAGAAAATGTAATGTTACTGCGGACCTGCCCACAGACGCGTTCCTCGGAGCTGTGAGAATTAACAGTTCACAAAGAATGTGAGCGTCGCATTTGAACACATCTTTAAGTCAAGGCTAACCATCGTCGTACTAGTTCAGTACGTGGTAAAATGAGAGGTAAAATAAATTGTTCCCTTACAACATTATAGCTCATATATGTCACTAGCTTTCAACCGTGGCCTTTTGATCTGTTGTACATGCTAAGCATTTCCTCCCTACCCAGTTTTGTAATGCATCTAATGATCTTATATGTCGCAATCATGTCTCCTTATCCCCATCTATTTTATAATGTAGTAAGCCAACTATCTCAGCCTTTCTTCATATTTTAGTCTTCTGAGTTCTAGAAATAGTCTTGTAGGCTTGTGTGTTTTTGTTTTCAGTTTTTTTAAGCGCGGGTTCCGTGCTGGTGCAGCATACTCCAGCTCTGACAGCACGGCCTCTTAGTCTGCTACATTGTACAAACTGTTTTCCCTAACCTATAAAATGTACGAACCTTAGCAACCCACCTAACCTAACGAGAACGATGCATAGGAAAGTCTATATTACTTGCTATAATTTTTACTAATATATCACATTTTTAACAGAGTGATCAGTTCCGTAATAAAAAAGAGGACGAATTGTGTGGATGCGTCCAAGTCCATATTCCTAAAATATGTGTTTACCATACGCGGGAGATGAGGCTATTGGCACAATGTTTCCTCCTGGACCCTCCTCCAGGCCCAGCACCTGCCCCACCTTGTTCCCACTGCTGCATGTCTTCCAGTGGCACAGATATTCTATACCTACATGCAGGTTCGACTCCCAACAGGGCAAGTGGATGCTCTGTTTCCTTATTACCACGATACAGTGACGTTTACTTTATATGTATAAATATATAAATTTATAAATATACAAATATATAAATTTATAAATATAGAAAATTATAAATATATAAATATATGAATTTATAAATACATAAATATATAAATTTATAAATATATAAATATATTTTCTTTCCTAAATCTAAATCTCCATACTGTCTTCGCCTCTTCCTTCCCTTCTCTTCCTCTGTCTCCCCTCTCACCTTTTCATCAAGCCAATGCCATTGTTCCTCCCAATCAACTAAGAGAATAATAAAAATAACGCGAGAGTCAAATGAGGTACTGCACGGGTCACGTGACGAATCTGACAGCCTGCCAACACCTTCCTCCCCCCCCCCCCCCCGGCACCCTTTGTTCGTATGCATCCATCACGACTTTGTTCTCCAACTTAACGCAAAAAAGTTAAATTTTGGATAATCCACAAACACCATCAAAATATTGTTGAGTGGTAAAATGTTTGTGAATAAGCATATAAGTACAATTCAGGATATATAACAAATAGTTGGTTGTAAAGTGAGTTGAAGGCGAACTCAAGGGAGATGTATGAGACGCGTTCCCCGGGCCCGGCTGTTCCGTTCTCCCCCCCTGGCCGCCCCGTGTGTGCTTATGGTAATGACTTGGGAGGGGAAGATGACCCCAGGGACCGTGAAATGATTCAATATAAACATATGGACAACTGTAATGGATAAAAGAGTGAATGAAATACCATTAACTCCCCTCGATGGTAGGTGACAGGCGTTTATGAAAAGTGGAAATGGGGGAGCGTGTTGCCGCCGCGGGGCTTTGTAAGGGGAGGGGGAGGGACAGGAGAGGGAAGATGACGGGTGGGGAGAAATGCCGATCAAAACGGGAAAGAAAGGGAAGGTAATATGACAGGTGGGGAATACTGTAGAATTAAGGCGGGGAGAAAGAATGCTAGTGGTGTGGGTGAGACTATAAGCAGGTAGTTTCGAATTAACTGGCAAATATAGAAATGCAGTGTCAGTGAGGGAAAAATGCGAGCATGATGTGAAGAAATGAGGGCTTGTTGGAGAAAAAGGTGGGCTTGGTGAGGAGAAATGCTGAATATGTCGGAAATAATGTGGCCTGAAGCAAACTTTTTTGCAGAAATAGAATATTTGTGGAACAAAAATTAAAGATCCGTAGATAGTTTGGCGGAAAAAATTAAGACGCGAGGAAAAACGTTGAGCTGGTGGGGATTTTAATGGTTCTAAAGAAGTAATATCATAGAGGTTGGGAGACATATACAAGGGCGTTGAGGGAGAAACATTGAAGTGGTGGGGGAGAAATACAAAACTGAAATGGCAGGAGGGAGGATTTAGGGAAAAAAATATTGAGGTCGTGGGGGAGAAAAATGGGAAGGGGAGATGGAGGGGAAATGTTACGGTGAAGGGGAGAAATAATGCAGTGGTGGGGGAAACCAGATATGTTATGGGGATAGGGGAATTGATCATAAATATCCGGTAGGCTAGGGAGGTTTCGCGAGGAGTAAATTATGTTTTTTTTACCGGAGGTTGTGAGTGGGGTGATGTTGTGTGTGGGGGGGGGGAGTTGTGAGTGTGGGGGAGGTTATGAGTGGGGGAGATGGTGAGTGTGAAGGTAGATTGTGTGGGGGGAGATTGTGAGTGTGGGGGTTGATTGTGAGTGAGGAACGGGTGAAAACTCGTTGTTTTAACGAGTTTTCAAAATTGGTAAAGCAACGGAATCCTTATATACAAAAATATGTTCCAGAATGCCTGACCAAGAGCCAGGGTTTCAAGCAGGTAAGACATGTAAATAAAAACTAGAGTATTATTCATTAAAAATTTTATTTAGTTTGATGTGAGGGCCTATCAACCTCTTGAGGCTATTTAAGGCCACAACACTAGCTTACAGACCAATAAGAAGCATGCACAAAGAGATACAATAACATAATGACTATGATAAAATATCATGGGTGGGGTTGAACATGAGACGCACTACCAACTGTACCATGATAGGCTACAAGTATCTAACTCTTAATTTCTTCCAGATATAACTGACGTTCGGAAGTTGCAGGTTCTCCAGTTGGTACTCACAACCCAAGTTTAATACTTTTACTTTTAGATACTTTTAAGTACTGAGATACTTTAAAGCCCATATTTTCTCATGTAAGTATACTATAGTTCTGAACACAACTCAGTTCTAAAGTGCATTATCAATATACATGTATATACACTAAGAAGCAGGCTACACTTCTTGGTGCATAATTGCTATCTTTTTTTTTTAGAAAGTTTATGCTAAATAGTACAGTAATTGGTAAGTTACAAAATACAAAAAGGAATGGATATTTATTGTTATAATTTTCCCAATTGCAGGAATTTTAAAATACACGGAATTTTTATTTTATATTTAAAAACATTGTTTACTAGGTTAATGCAATTGCTTTTCCTTGCATTTTTTAATATAAGGAGAAATTTCTGGCAATTACAAATGCAAATCGCCTTGAGCATTTAGTCTATTTGTATTTTTTGTTTTTTGTTTTTGCTGGCGTATATAGAGGGAAAGACCTCACATAATTATAGTGAGTTATTATATAATATGTAAGGTATTTCGGAGGACAATTGGAAATTTCAGGGTATTCTTTAGAATGCCGAACCCATAAAGAGAAGCACAACACTTTCTACTCTCATTATATGCTCAACAAGATAGTAATGTGGACACAGTTTGGTGTTGGACTAAAGACCTATCAATTGCGGGAGGCCACTACAACACCCTATTAGCCAACCGCGCGAAAAACAAGTATATAACTAAATTTCGCACAAATTAATCAACTAAATAATGTTATGGAAAAAAAACTTGTCAAAAAAGATATTCAACAACAAGAAATTCTGTTAATATTAAGAAGTGGTATGTACACTGTACAAACACTATGCATATTAATGTTTATACACTCTAGATACCCTTTCCTTACAGAAACACTAAAGGCTTCAAAAACAATATAAACAGTATTGCATTATTTTTTAAGCCTTCAGCCGCAGCTTCACTTTTAATAATTTATTTAACATACTGAATTTTATTTAGCATATTTTTGTAGTAGTTGGTTAACTTGGGTGAAATAATAATGTTACATATCTTTAGGAATCACATTCCTTCCAGTCAACTCATAACTTTAGTAGAAGTGTAGGGTGTTCAAGTGTAATGGTCTAGGGTAGATACACTGAGAGTTCCCATGATCGTCGTCGCCCCTAAATCAACACAACAACAACACTGAGAGTTTACATCACATTTGACTATGTTCAGGACTAAAGTATACTGCTGGTTGGTCAGTAAGCATGAGGGTGGTCACAACAACCCTCAAGAGGCTTATAGGTATAAAGCCCAACACAAAACCATTTTAAGTCAGCTACATTTCCTTAACTTTAAGATAATCATTCTTATTTTAGTGTTTTGTAAATATAATATACTTTATAACATTTTAAAAGTAATTTGAATTTTAGTCAATAGTTTTTTATCTAGATATGATGATGAAAATGTCATAAGAAACATAATTATGAAAAAAATATATATACTGTATATATATATATATATACAACACCTCTGGTGCAAGTATAGGGACCCATAGCCTCGGAGAAGAAAATAAAGAGTACTCAGAGAAGATCTGTGGATCCTCATTGAACACTGATATTTTCTTCTACCACCCCTATTCTTTTTATGTATATATATATATATATATATATATATATATATATATATATATATATACATATATATATATATATATATATATATATATATATATATATATATATATATATATATATATATACATTAAAAAAATCACTAATTGTGCAATATATAATTCCAATAAACTATGGTAAAACTTGTAAATTGGCAGTAAACTTGTGTGTTCTTGAACACATGATCAGAAGTTGTTCTATGTATGAATAGTGAGCTTACTTATACACATCTGGATAATGAGGTCAAAATTGGCATGCGTGATCAGTACCGGATTATACGTAACGCTCTAAGCGGGTCTCTCTCTCCCTATATATATATATATATATATATATATATATATATATATATATATTATATATATATATATATATATATATATATATATATATATATATATATATATATATATATATATAATATATATATATATATATATATATATATATATATAATATATATATATATATATAATATATATATATATATAATATATATATATATATATATATATATATATATATATATATATATATATATAATACATATAACCTCTTTCCTGCTTATATATAGCTTCACCCATTGAACTGTAAATCCATCCTTCTGAAGATGTATTAAATACGAAAGAAATCCATGTTTTGTGGTCTATATGGTTGATGTTACAGTGAAATTAATATAACATTTTTTTCCTATGTGCAGTTGGATTTTGTCTACAGTGGTGGTTGCTGGCACTCCACTTGGACTGTTGGCAACAATGACTTTAGCTTTATTAGGAAGGATTAAAGTAAAACTTTTTTGTGAAACCATGAACTTCAGTCATTGGACTCGAGCTCTTCTGCACTCTCATTTCCTTGTAGAGCTCAGAGTAGAGGTCCTGAAGTTCTAGCTCACGGGCAAACTTCTTAAGGACCTCACAGAGACAGAAGACGAAGTAGGTGCCGCGGGAATTTCTTAGAGCACTGATGTTCTCAGCGACTGCGTAGAGGGTTATCGTGTCTGTTGGAACCTCCATACAAGGTACTTTATCAAACTCAACTTCGCGATATTTTCCTCGACAGAAGTTTGCGAATATTAGCTTTGGCTTGCCCTTCAAGTGAGGGCATTCTCTGTTAGTAAACATCATTCGAATGTCCAACAAACTTATATTTTTTCCGTCGTTGGTATAAAAAGAATCACGATCTTTCCCGTGACTCAGTATAAAGAGGACGAACGCATCTATTTCAGACAAGTTGGCCTTCTTCCTGATCGACGTTAACGTTGTCAAAGTCTCTTCTCGCGTCAAGTCTTCAAAGATGAAAACTTCGTAGCCCATTCTGCTGAAAGTTTCATTGAGGTTCTGAGAATCCTTTTCGGCTCCATTGCGCTGACGCTTGCTACCAAGGAACTTATAATTGAAGACGTAAACATGACCTCTGGGCGTCGAAGTCACCTTGTACACTGCCCGCCCTCGTCCATTCGCACTCTGTCGACATGCAAGACCTGTTACCTGTATGGTTCTTCATTTCATTTGCTTGAAATTTACAGTCAAAATTATTATTATATTGAACTTTTTTCAACCATTAAATTTTATGTAATCGTGTTAAGCGGATTTTAATGGTAATCGCTCAATCTAACATTTTGATTAGGATACTTTCTCTTAATTTGCTATATTCAATGATTTAAAATAATCGATGATCGTATCTATTAATATTTATAGATATGATTGTTGATCATATCTATATGATCCCCACTGCTGGATCAATAACATACTAATAATAACATAGAATAAAACTATGTTGTGAAACCTCTGTTAATGTGTTTCTGAAGATGTAAACGAATTATGATTATGAGCATTGATTCAAGTAATGTTCCTACACAATAGATGTTCAGCAACCCTCCACGACTCTAGTACTTGTCTCGACTCTTAATAGTTTATTAAATATGCAAGACAAAGAGTTACTAAGCTCATCATGAAGCACCCTAGCAAATACTTTGTCTGGCCCTGGGAACTTGGTGGGCTTTAATTGCGCCATTTGTTTAATATTTTCCCCCCTTGGTAACCAGTAACCTAGTCAATATCAGTCAGTTACAGCCCTGCTCCTGTGCCTGGTAAGTCCACTACGGGCTCACCATAACCCGTGCTACTTGCAACTTTTTGTTCGGAGTAGCTGAATCTAAAACAACAACAACATAGTCATCATCTCTTCACCGCCTGCATAGTTTGTTCAGCTGCAGGTAAAATATCAAGTTCTCTTCTCGTAAATACATTAACAAAGTATTGTATTTCATCTAGCGAATCTTTTTTGTAGTACGGTGATCAGAATTGATGTACAGTCAAAATGGGACTCGCTAATACTGTATACGATGCATTTGTTGTTTAAGATTCAGCTACTGGGAACAAAATGTTGCAAGTAGCACGGGCTATGGTGAGCCCATAGTGGACTTACCTGGCACAGGAGCGGGGCTGTAACTGCACGATGCACTGTACACCTTATGTGGGGGGGGGTACTTTAGTGGGCGACTGCCGGAGTGTGGTGGGGCCTGTTTATCCCTTATGCTATACAGTATATTCATCGTGAATACAATATATATTGAATGGATGAGTGATATATTTTTATTTTTAATATATATATATTCTTTATTCGCTATATTTTTGTCTGCAATTTTTCAACGCGGGATTTTATCCATGTGACCTGCCTTTTATCTGATTGGATAAAACACGTGTTCCAGCCGTACTGTCCTTAAATTATTTTTCGTGGAAAGATTTTACTTTTGATATAAAGAATAAAAAATTTCACTGGCCAGATTCTGTGTTAATCATCTCTTATTATTTACTGACGACTGAAGTAAAATTTTTTGACGAAGCCATGATTTTCATTCATTGGTCTCGTGGCTCCTTCACGCCCCATTTGATCATATAGGTCAGAGTAGAGGTCTTGTAGCTCCAGGGGATGGGTGGCCCGTGTGAGGACGTCACACAGACAGAAGACGAAGTAGGTGCCGCGCCTCTGGTGACGCCTGGCCATGATGCCCTCAGACGCGGCGTGGATGGTGAACATGTCCTTAGGAACGTCTCGCACGGCGTCCACGTCCTGACGCTCCAGTGCGTCGCCCCGACAGTAGTTCGTGAAGAAAATCTTAGGCTTGCCACTCAAGGAAGGGCATTTTCTATTGCTGAACAAGCTTCGCACGTAGAAAAGAGATTGTTCTTCTTGATCGTTGGTATAAAATTTATAAGCATCTTTTCCGTGGCTCAGTATAAAGACGATGAATGCATCTATTCCATTTAAGTCGGGGTTCCTCCTGATAGCATTGAACGCTTCCTCAGTCTCTCCTCCTGTTAAGTCTTCATGGATGATAACTCTGTAGCCCATTCTGGTGAAAGTTGTATCAATGTTCTGAGAATCCATTTCAGCTCCATTGCGCTGCCAGTTGCTGCCTTGACCAAGGAACTTGTTATTGAAGACGTACACGTAGCCTCTTGGTTCGGAGAGCAGAGAGTACGAGTCACGCCCTGGTGTAGTGCTGTTCTGTAGGTGGTCAGGTGGCACCATTATTGTCATGAGCATTTAACAATTTTACATTTAAATTTTACGTTTTATTATATACCTTCCATCCAGTAAGGTGAACCCTAATAACCAACTAATTAATATTAACCATAATATGATCTTAGACATATACTAACTATAACCATTGAATAATTGACAATAATCGTAAGCAATTTTAATGTAGTTTTTTAATTAAATATATTTTGTTGTCTTATATATAATAATTTAAACAAGTGATTACTAATTAGCCCCACGGTGCTGTATATTCGAGCGTACCTTGGCTTCCTCAGGGTAAATATATTATGTCAGAACCTGGAGACATATACAGAGAGGTGTCCGGCTTCTCCGTGTATATGCACTGAGAGTTTGTTGTTCTCCTGGACTATGTTGACGACAAGACGTCAACACACGAGGAAGGTAATTGACAACACCAAGCTGGTCTCTGTTATTTGACTGTGTGCATCACACAACAGTTGTGTGCATCACACAACAGTTGTGTGGATCACACAACAGTTTGTATCAAAGTCTTGTCACATAGAACACATAAAATCAGATAAACAGACAGTACTAGTTAGCTTCAGGGGGTTGAACTGTAGCTCATGGATCCCGTCTCTCAACTTTCAATCGACTTGTGTTTAAGTTTTAAAATCTATTAAGCTCTTTATAATCTACATTTAAAACTATGCATGGAGTTTGCCCACACCATTCCGTTTCAGAGTTCTCTTATTGTTTCCACCCTTCTCTCTTTTTTCACTTCCCTTTTAGGTTTCAGTGATTCTGTGTCATTCCAGTCAATTTCCATGAGTATTTTGCATGTCGTGATCATGTCATACCTGTGACAGCCGTGCCAATGACTTTGGAAGTAATCTCATATACCATCAACCCAGTGTTACAATCTTATATATTAATTTAAATCCCAGTCATTAATTGTGCACTTTTCAGATCAAGGTCAAAAGTAATTGTTCCAATGTGTACTGAAGTGTCTGAGAATGTATTAAAGTGTGTGAGAGTGTACTGGAGTGTCTGGGGGTGTACTGGAGTGTCTGGGGGTGTACTGGAGTCTCTGGGGGTGTATTGGAGTGTCTGAGAGTGTACTGGAGTGTCTGAGGGTGCACTGGAGTGTCTGGGGGTGTACTGGAGTGTCTGGGGGTGTACTGGAGTGTCTGGGGTGTACTGGAGTGTCTGAGGGTGTACTGGAGTGTGTGAGGGTGTACTGGAGTGTCTGAGAGTGTACTGGAGTGTCTGGGGGTGTACTGGAGTGTCTGGGGGTGTACTGGAGTGTCTGGGGGGTGTATTGGAGTGTCTGAGAGTGTACTGGAGTGTCTGGGGGTGTACTGGAGTGTCTGAGAGTGTACTGGAGTGTCTGAGAGTGTACTGGAGTGTCTGAGAGTGTACTGGAGTCTCTGGGGGTGTATTGGAGTGTCTGAGAGTGTACTGGAGTGTCTGGGGGTGTACTGGAGTGTCTGGGGGTGTACTGGAGTGTCTGGGGGTGTATTGGAGTGTCTGAGAGTGTACTGGAGTGTCTGAGGGTGCACTGGAGTGTCTGGGGGTGTACTGGAGTGTCTGGGGGTGTACTGGAGTGTCTGGGGTGTACTGGAGTGTCTGAGGGTGTACTGGAGTGTGTGAGGGTGTACTGGAGTGTCTGAGAGTGTACTGGAGTGTCTGGGGGTGTACTGGAGTGTCTGAGAGTGTACTGGAGTGTCTGAGAGTGTACTGGAGTGTCTGAGAGTGTACTGGAGTCTCTGGGGGTGTATTGGAGTGTCTGAGAGTGTACTGGAGTGTCTGGGGGTGTACTGGAGTGTCTGAGAGTGTACTGGAGTGTCTGAGGGTGTACTGGAGTGTCTGAGGGTGTACTGGAGTGTCTGAGAGTGTACTGGAATGTCTGAGAGTGTACTGGAATGTCTGAGGGTGTACTGGAGTGTCTGAGGGTGTACTGGAGTGTCTGAGGG